>NW_009226878.1:17824-32805 GCF_000690835.1 Fulmarus glacialis | reverse complement strand
TCTCTTTTTGTCATTAATATACTTGTAAAGATGTTTTTTGTTGTCTCTCACGACGGTGGCCAGGTTGAGTTCTAGCTGGTCTTTTGCCTTTCTAATTTCCTCTCTGCACAACCGAACGAGATCCCTGTACTCTTAATCTTAATCTTTGATACCCCTCCAAAATATATGCATATCCCCAAACTTAATCAGTTCCAGGCTACATTCTTCTGCCTGTCATCTCAAGCTGATAAATTTTGGACTTCCTTTTTCTCTCAAATAAATAAACAAAAAAGTAAATGAATAAAAATTGTTTCTCAACACATACTATAATTATGGATGTTAGTCATGATTTTTAATGGTGTTTGTGTTCACAGCGCAGTTTTGGAATGCGATAACATCATCCTCTGAAGTTAATGTGTCTTCCTGAACAGAGCCTTTAATTGGATATATTCTATTTTAACCTAACTCGTAATGATTTTCTATGTATACCATCAATAATTACAAATAATATAAAAATTATATCAAGGAAAATAAATAGCAGGTACAAAAAAACCTGAGTTACATTATATTGATGTGTATATTTGCAGTTTAAAAAAATCCCTATTGGTCTCCACAACATTTTCTTTGGAAGGGAATGCTGTATTTCACCTATATTTTGATAAGGAAAAACAATGTAGCTTTAGAAGTTGTAAAATATTCAGTACATGAGGAAACTGTTGCCTGAATAGGTAAGCTAACTGCTTGGAGAAATAACCTAAAGTATTTTACTGTAAGACTTGTCAATTAATTGCTTTGAGTGTGTTTGCAAATTGCCACAAAAGTGCAAAATACGGGTCTCCTTTAAGTATTTCTCTGCAGCTGCGTGGGTCATATATATTAAAAGTGGGTTTTCTTATATTTAATAATGCCTTGAGATTTTTTAAATCATCATTGGTAGTCCCTGAAGTTCTGCAGGTGTTTGCAGTCTGCAGGCTTGTCCATTTCGTACATGCTGGGTATTGAAAATTAAAGCAGAGCTGTGGCTGGGGTCTGGTGCAACAGTAACCGCTGCTGGAGGGAAGAAAACTGAAAAGGCTACAGGTACTGGAGCTAAATTTGGATGCAGGGAAGCTTGTCTCTAAGGTAGCAACTAAGGGCAAAAAAGAGATTTGTTTTGGTTTTTTTTTTGTTCAGTAGGTTTGAACAGATGTGTCTCACCTTCAGAAGGAAATTGTACTGCCATGCTCATGGCAAATCTAGAGGGGTCTTTCTGCAGCTCTCATCTTTGAACCTTTGAGTGGAACAACCAAGTATTGTCTGGAGGGGAACTTGTCTGGTTTAAGCAAAGACTGCGGTGGGGAAAGTACTTCCCAGTTCTGACCTCCATTTTGCATTTGTTACGCAAAGCAGAAAGGCTTGAGCAGGAAAAAACTGAGGGGTGGGAGATAAAAACTGTTATTTTTTTCCTGTTTTGGAGCAGATCCACATGTTTTAGGCAAGTAATGTGATAATGTGACCATAGGCAGGACAGCTGTGTAAATCAGGCTGGATGCAGCTATTACCATCTATTTTCAGAGTGGTCTTGAAATTACAGGGAATAATTAAGAACTTTGATTTCAGGAATGTCAGAAAACTGTTTTGACACTTTGATTTGGTGTTGATTATTTTCTTCAGAGAAAAATATTCACTGTTTCTCAATTGAAAAGCAATGAATAGCTTTGATCCAAGACTGCATGTATGCTGAACCTTCTGTCAAATGCAGTATTCATAGTAAAACCAGTTGAACTTTTTAACCTGTTACGCCATTGAAATGTAAGCTATAGCTACTCCAGTAGGTGTTCTTCCCTAAGGCTTTGGAAGCACTGGAATTCTTTGCCCCATTAC
Source organism: Fulmarus glacialis (assembly GCF_000690835.1). Lineage (NCBI taxonomy): Eukaryota > Metazoa > Chordata > Aves > Procellariiformes > Procellariidae > Fulmarus > Fulmarus glacialis. The sequence goes on along the minus strand of NW_009226878.1, from coordinate 30,963 downwards.
ATGTGAAAAAATCATGAGTCTGCCTCTGATTTTGGTATGGTACCTAGTTAGTGTTTGTTTCTGGAGTCTGACTGGGTGTAGAGCCTGTGTAGAGCAGTGGTGGTAGAGAAGGAAGTTCAGCTGCGGTGGAAGATAAAGGTTACTGTTGTCTCCTGATGAAGACCTGCGGTAGGTGTCCACATTGAAATTGAAGTGAATTGTACATATATGAGTTAATATTTTTGCATTACTTAAGCATGCTTCATTTTTCAAAGATCAGATTTCTCTTTTTTTGGAGTCTCCAGTGTAGTGTTCTTTTTTGATGCTATTATCAAATATAATAAAGGATAACTAGTTTGAATCATATTCTTGCCAAAGCATTGTAAATATTACAATAAGCATTACTGGTAATGCATTTCCTTTTAACAGCGGTTCTGCAATTAATTCCTTTGCCTCTTCTGTCATTTAGCGTACTAGGGAAAATACTTGGCAACGAGAAGTTTGCAGAATGCATTTGGGGAGAACCTGAACATGTATAGTTATAATGTGAAAGTGATATTGCTGATCAATAAAGAGTAATAGGCAATAGGCTGTATGTATTGTAGCTTTTCTGAAATCTGTTTTTTGGAATGTGGGAAAAGAAGCATCTTTTCATTAAATAGTAGTAGTACCATAATTGTGTTGGGTTTTTATACTTTCCTAAACAGGCAGCAATCAGGTCTGAGAAACTTGATCTTGCCAGAAGAGACAATATATGATTTTTAGATCCTTGTATGAATCACTAATATGGAATGACTAGAGGGTTTTGGGTTTTTTCTTTTTAATTTTCCCTCTCAATAAATGAATATAGAACTGTCCATCTTAGGAAAGTATATACCAGAAAAGCATCCATGTTTGTACTTAACTTCTGCTTAGTTTTTGTGCCTTCTGTGTCTTGATGTAAAAGGAACTGGGTTGGGGCGGGGGGTATAGCTGAAGACTGATACAGCTTATCCAACATGCATGCTGATGAGGAGAAATGGTCAAACTAAAACTGTATGCAGAGGTAGCACAGAAAACAGGAATAGCTGTACAAACCCCTTTGTTTCCCAGGAGGTATTTTCTGCATGACCAGGAGACCAAGGACAGACCTTGAGGATATTTGAATGCCTAATTGAGCAAAAAGATTCAATTCGGCAGGGGGTGGGAGCAGAGATGCAGGTGAGCCTTGTCCCATGCATTGTCATCGAGTTAGTTTACTGTCTTTCAGCAAATATATGCTTTTTGTGTACTTGAATATATTTTTTTTGTTGGACTGTTTCAAAAGTTTTTAGTGTGGTTTGAAGTCTATGCGGTCCTGCTGTTGGTCTGTCTGGTGCCCTTCTCTCTCTCTTCTTGCCCATCTTCTGTGATTTTCAAAGCCACCATTCATGTTCAGGCACGCTTGGAAAAAGGATACTAATCTCAGTATCAAGTCCTTAAAAGCAATGAAGTTCCTGAAAGTTCCCTGAAACTTTAGGTAGGTCCCTACATAAAAGGAGGTGGGGACTTTCTGCAAAGAGAGATGGTGTTTAATGCTCTGACTGAAGGACTGTGTATTGAGTGCATTTGTTATTAGACATGGATGAATTTCCACAGGTAGGTGCTGTGGTGAGCACAGGACAAGATAGGTGCTGTGGTGAGCACAGGACAAACATCAACTGAAGCTTGCTATTATCTGGAAAACAGAATAGGAAACCCAGTTTGGTGATGGCACTCAGAAAGCTACTTGTTTATATGATTTAGCTGAAATAGTGGAAATAAGATCAAAAGATTTACTTATGCAGACATTCATTTGAAGTTATTGTCAGAAGGCAGAAGCTGGGAAAAGTTTCTGTGCTGAGGGCTGTAAGAGTAGTTTCTTTCATCACTGGGCTTGAACAGATGTGTTTTGGAACAAAGTTCTGATGAAATCTTTTTGTTGCAATGATTGATTGTGCTAGTGATATGATGCCAAGGTAGTTAAATCCTGAACATCTGGCAAGGTGTTCAACCTGAGCTTATTGAAAGCCTCCTACAAGGCAAATGAGATTATGTATGAGCAACTTTCCACAGATGATTGTGCTTTTATTAAAATACTGTACGGAACACCTCAGACTCATCATAAGCAAGTTTGCTGAGGCAAAGAAAAATAAAGATGCACTTCCAATATGAAGAAACCTAAGGAATGTGCTATGCCTGTTACTACCTGAGAAAGACTGTGGAGTAACTCTTTTTATCATCAGCAGGCTTGAACTCGTTGCTGGGTCAGGTTTCCCTCTTGTTTAGAGTTTTGTCTTTGCCCTGATTAACTAAGACATTTATTTCATGATCCAGAAGTAAAATGCTGTATATGGCAGATTGTTCAAAACAAGTCGGTACTGAACAGCAAGGTAAAACTGGCATTCTACCAGGTCTGCTAAGCATGAGCAAAATACTGGAACTGCAGACCTGGGAGGAAAAAAAAATCCTATTAGGATATGTGCATGCTAAAACAAGATGGAGCTGAAAAGAGGCTGCAAAGCAATTCTTCAGCTGCACAAAGTGGTTTTCTTGAGGTTTTTGTTTGGGGTTTTTATTGGGTTTTTTGTTTGTTTTTTTTATTTAGAATAGAAGTCTGATTCTGAAAGGAAAAATGGATATAGCAAACTAATAATTAGAAAGACATTAATGTTGAGGACGTGTCCAAGAGGAGGTCAGTTTGCCTCAATGTTTAGGGATTGTTATAAATATTTAGACACATCCATAAAATATGTTATAACATAACTATAGTGGGTTAAGAAGTCCTCTAATGGAGTAAGTTGTGAAGACATGCAGCGTAGTAAGATAGGTTTGCATTGTTGGAGGAAAAATAGTTGGGTGCTGCTTCCAAATGCCACACAATTCCTCTGTGTAAGGGGGGGCTGTAGATCTGGAATTGAACGTTTTAATCAACAAGCCCAGGGAGCTAAATTGGCTATTTTCCTCTTGATAGGTAACAAATCACTAAAAACACTGCAGAATCTATTTTGTTTGAGAAGATATTTAGTGTAATGTTTGAGTTTAAATACAAAAATCTCGGTAAACCTGAAGCAAACTGTATAAAAGCATTTAAGGAGTGATTTCTCCATTTCAATATGTATCCTGACAAGCTGAATTTGCTGTTTCTAAGTAAATATTTGTCCTTTAAACTTTATGTTCTTGCAGCAGCTGAGAATGAAATGTGATTATCTTAAGGTCAAACTCTAGGAGATTAGCTGCAGGAGGAGGCTTTCGGTGAGTGTTTTACAAGTTCAGTGGGGTGCTGAACCTTGGCTGGCTGCCGGGTGCCCACCCAGCCGCACTCTCACTCCCTTCCTCAACAGGTCAGGCGGAGAAAATAGCATGAAAAAGCTTGTAGGTCAAGATAAAGACAGGGAGATCACTCACCGATTACTGTCATGGGCAAAACAGACTCAATTTGGAGAAGATTAATTTCTTACTAATTAAAAATAGCCTGCCATAGGCTGGGGGAGGAGGTAGCATTGCAGGTTACCCACTTTTCACATGGAAGAAGTGGCTGTTCCTCATGCCTTTTTAGCGTGTTGACTTCCCCACAGCAAAACCCCTTCGTCTTCCTGAAATCTATCTTCTTTCCTAGAAGTGAAGCTGTGGTTCAGCTGCAGGCCGCTCCTATTCAGCACTCCTATACATGTCCAAAAGCTTAAGTAACGTGTGTTCAGCATATGCTTATGTACTTCCCCCACAAAATATGGATTTGAGCACATGCTTTTCTAGATTAGTATTATGAACACTCAAAAATAGAAACCCTGTATGGTGACTTAATCCATTATGAGTGAAAACTGACTGCGTGGCAGTCTCAAGTATTTGCTCCTCTAGTTGAGTAACCACTATCAGATTTTCCTTTTTGGGGGGTTGGTTTTACATGATTCTGTAGGGGAGACAAAGCCTTAAATGTGTTTGGGGAGAGTGTGCTAGTATTGCAAAAACTCATCCACCTGATTTTTTGTTGTCTAATAAGTCATTATCTCACTGACTTTTTTTTTTGCTTAAGGTGCTGCTAGCATTTTATTGTGTTAACAACTTGTTCACCTGTCTTTTTTGCTTGTGTAATGATATTCTGTACATAAACACAGAGCAGCTGGCAAAGCTTTAACCAGGCTGTAGCTTTTCTCACAGTACTTGTTTTTTACGAATCCTCATGACCAATTACCAATTGTTGTACTCATCCTTTTTCTTTTTATGCATGTGCAACACCAGCTTAAGACTTCATTACATTCTACAAAACATGAATGTTGAGGGGAATTTTTTTCCTTTTCCTTAACAGATAGCACTTCAGGTAGTCAGTAGATTAAAAGAAAAAAAAAAAAAACCAAACAAAAAAAAAGCAAACAGAGCCCCCAAAACAACTGTGTACTTGGGATAGCAGAGTTCCTTCCATTTAATGTGAAGAAATATTTTTGCCACTAAAAATTATGACATTTGAATCTAACTATCAGAAATTTTGGCTCACCTGCTTGTTAGAGAAATGATTGTTTCTTACTGTTATTTGTTAGCATTTGGAAATCAATGAAAAATTCAAAGGACCTATCCAAAAGAGGGATGTGAGTACATTTGCTTACATGGGAGGTGAAAAATGAACTGCTGTAACAACTTGCTGGTATTCTTTTCTGAAGGAATACCTTAAAACTTTGGAACTTGTCATCTGCCAGTTAAGCGTACTAGTGCAAATGTGACTGGTGTAGTCAGTTTTCAGTTGGATACGTTTCTGTCACTATAAGTCCGTTATTTTTTACACTGGCAATGAATAAACTTGGGACTTTGCGCCTAAATCCTATTACTTTTTAACAAAACACTTTTTCCTTCTGATAACATTATGTAAGCCTTCGTTAAGTTTAAATAGCTTAAAACTAGTTACACGCAACATCGGTTGTAAGCTTTGAAAATACTACATTGCCTCATCACTGGCTATATTTAAAATGCTTAGGACCTAATTCTGCTCTGTGGTGCAGAGAACACATTGTCATCTCACACGAGTCCTTGTTTTCCAAAATGGAAATGGTTAGATGGTGTTTTCTGTATGCTGCAGAGTAGGAGCAAGTTCTTAACCTCTAGCTTTTCCAAATTCCCACCTTAAAGGGAATGTGCTTTCACTCCTGAAGTCCCCTTTCTGATTTCTGTGCTATGCGGTAATTTTTTGTATTTGGCACTGTCTGGTAATGGCAGCATTTATTTCAGGGAAGGAAAGTTTGAGGTTGATCCTCTTTGTCTGGGTATGTGACAATGTGCTTCTTTCCTTTCCCTGAAAATACAGTAGACAGATTTAGACTGAGAAAAACTGGGCCCTCAGTAATAGACATTTATACCACCCTTTCCCTTACCGAAGGCAGAATCAAGGAAGCTACATAAATGAAAGACAGTTCCACTGATGTGAATGCCATGGCCTTTCTCTGAAACTTTTCACTTTGGCCATTAGAGTTGTAGCATCAATTGTATCAGAATAGAAATTGTTGAGTAGGCAGTTGACGTTCGTTAACCTTCCTGGCTAAGGAATAGTAGTGTCATGGGGCACCTGCAGCAATTGAAACTATTGCACATAGACTATCACCCAATATTGTCCTGCAATTGTTTGTGGATGCAGTTGCTGCAAAGTGTAATAAAATACATCTACTTGTATAAAAAATATACCTTTTATCATTACCCAGTACTACTTGAAAAGTTACCCCGATGGATGTAGGTTTACTTTGTTCCCTTGTCAAGAAGTAATCTGGTTACCATTGGCAAAATGCATATAATTAATGCTTTTCCATGTAGTTTCTTTCCGTAGGGATCAGGTTAGGTTTTCGGAGCGTGCGGGAGAGATGTAAATGCTTAGTGCTGGAAAAGTGCCAGTGAACAAGGGAGATCTGGAGCCTTTCATCTCAAGTCCATGGATTTTATTTTAAGCAGGGTTGGGGTTTAGCTGTTGTTCTGAAGCCTTCAGATCAGCAATTCAAAAATGATGAGTATTATTTTCCAGAGGATAAATGACAGGCATCAGAAGATAATTATATCACTAGCTGGGATCTTGCCCATCTGTATGGTTCCCTTGCTTCAGTCTATTCTTTGGCTCATTTGGGATGATGACGTCTTCTGTCTGTGGTGGTGGGGGGCTCTGTTCCTGTTGCAATTTCAGTAGAAGAAAAAGCCTGAACAATATCTTCCCTACAAAGGATCATGGAAACCTGGCGGAAACAATCCCTTTAGTGTTCAAATTATGGGCTGCTGTCACTTATGTTTATAAGAGGATGTATATTTTATGTGTTAGTTGAAAAAGAAGCAGTATTGATACTTGAAAGCTGTTGTTAAAAATAACGCAAAAGATGCTTGTGAATTTTTTTCAAAAGGTGGAAATCTTCCCCAAGAAGAAGCCTTATTTCTGGAAATGTGATTTTTTTTTTTTTTTAAGGTGATTCTTAAACTCCAGAATTACTGAATGGTTTGACATTGATCTCTCAGCACCCTGGCTTCTCGTTGTAGTATCAGTTTTCGGTCTAGCTGTTTACTTCTGTCCTGTGTTGAGAAGTCTGTGCTAGAATTTTTCTTTCCCAGTTAGTTGACACTTTTTTTGAGTGGCAGCTTCTGGTTTTGATAGACCAGCTTGTTTACAAGATGTGAGAATAGCATCTTTTAATCTGATAACGTGCAGTAAGTAATCTTACAGACCTGTTGCTTATTTAATAACTTGTAGCTAACAGATCTCTTAAATTAAGATGTCTTCCTTTTAACATTCTCTTATAGTCCATATAAATCCTGATTGAAAAATCAAATCAGAATTCATTATGCAACAAACTGAACTAAACTAATCCTAGTCAGTATTCATTGATAGGACTTCATAGGCAAAACCAGAGTGTAACCAGTTCAGTAGTTAAAAGAACTTTTTCACGTGGTCTGTTTTGTACTGACCTTGTGGATGGCAGGCAGTCACCTTCTGATTTTGATCTCGGACCTAATGAAAGTGGTACCTAATAAAAAAGTAAAAATCATTAAAATAAATATTCAGTGAGTGATCTTTTATAAAAAAGATGAGTGATGTGGTATTGCATGGCTAAATGTTTTTTAAAAAAAAAGTAACTGATGGTGTGCTGATTCCTGTCTTTGTACTGACTGGATGATAGTCAATGTATATCATACAAATCGGGATAATAAGTTATGACCCATATATGAAGTGATGATTTCAAATCTATGGAGAATGTGGTCCAATGGTATGATAAATTACACGCTGGCAATATAGCTACACGGAATAACCTGGACCATTTGGTGGGCTGAATCCTTTTGAATGTTAGATGTGGAATATCAAGAAACATTAGACAGAAGGAATGTGGAGTGTACTTACAGAATGAGACTCCCACCTGGATAGCTCAAACTCAGGAGGGTGTTGGGATGATAACAGATTTAAAATGTAAAATACCACCACACACAAAAACCTTCTGCATACCCCCACACCCACCCAAAAAAACCAACCAAACAAAAATCCCCCAAAAATCAGACAACCATATGTGCAACCTACAGTGGTGATGTGGTTGAAGGGGCTGTTGCAGTCTGTGGATATAGAAATAGGCAAATAGAAGTAAAGTAAGTACTCAATGCTTTAGTGCAAAAAGGCAAAATGAGCAGTATCTAGAAGTTGAAGTCCAGCAACTCAAAACAAGAGATTAGATGCATTCATTTGATGGTAAATGTGATTAAATCCTGAAACAAGCTGAAGTCTTTCTATTAATTTGAGCAACTGAGGATGGGAATTACTAATTCTTATTCTGCTGAAGAGTAATAAATAATCTGGATGGAATTATTTGAACCATATTTTGTGTAAACTGAAAGTGAAAATTGGCATTGAGCATGGCATTCTCTCTTATTTTCTGCTACCAACTGGAACAAACTGAATTTAGAAAGTTGTGGTTATTGGCATTCAATGGCCCCCTGCTAAGAGAGTTAGAGTTTCATGCAGCTTTGGCTTGCCAGGGACCATGTATGATTGACACAATTAATCAAAGATCACGCTACTAATCCACACCAAACATAACACAGTAGAGAGAACTCAATTTAAAAGATCAGCCACGTGGGAGCTAAGTATCTCAGCCTTACTTGTTTTGCTTGAGACCAGTCTTAATAAATTGCCTTGTATTGTTTCTGTAGTGCAATTTAGATGCTTATAAATCAACAGTCATGCTTTGCCACAATTCCACACGTGAACTCCTGCATCTTAGTTTAATTTTGTCTAAAAAGTTTTAATGGATGTAGATAAATGCTGAAGGAAAATGTAAAAACCAGAAATAATAAAAATAATTGGGTAGGGGAAATGCTGAAAGAAATGCTTTACTAAGCCTTACTTTATAAATACAGAAATTTAGAACTTAAACAAAATTAATTTTAATTGTTCGATTATAGGCTCTCCCTCTTATTATAATTCATTTTGAATTTTGTTTGTTTCCCTGACCATATATCACAAGGTTTATCCTGCTCCCTGGGCACGTTTATATCAAGGCTATTGTGAAGACATTATTTAAGACTGTAAATTTTTGACAGCTTACACTTAGGGTACTGAAACTGCTTAATAAAAGACAACATTGAAAGGATTAAGAGGAAGAAGCTTGTGATTGGAAAGGCTCTATATTTTGTAGAAAGTGGCTGTTTAAAGAAAAAAAAAACAAAACCCTAACACTTTCATTACTGCATTTCAACCGAAAATAAAAACCCTGAAAACACGTTTCATTTCTGACTTGCCTTGGAATTTGGGTGGTGTGAAGTAGTGATGTAGGAAGCTGCTGGGCAGTGTGATGGCTCACAGCTATGTTAAAGGTAGCCTTAAATTCACTGTATTCATGCACAAATAAGGCATATAGAAACATGAGTGCCTTTGTTTTCAGGGAGGACTTCTTGTCTCGTTAAATTGCTGACTGAGAACCAATCCAGCATGTAGCAGAGGCAGTATTTAGCATCACTTACAAGACTAAATCTTTTTCTTTAGGTCTTACGGCAATAAAATACTTGCAGTAGTTAACTCCTTGATCCTGTCAAGTGTGGACGATGTATATTGTTCCCTTCAAAAGGTGTTAAATACTCTGTTGTTCCTTTTCAGGGACTAAACAGCTGTGCAGGTTTTAATGCTGTTGTACTGTGAAGGCCTGAAAGGATTTTTCTGCAGGATATGTATCTTGTGGAGACTAAAATAGGGAGTTTAACAATATGTTGTGATACCTTCTGTTGAAATTTTTTTTAATTGGAAGTATGAAGCAAAAATAACTGCTTTTTTTCAAGTATTCCTGATGGGCATTTATTGTGCTCTCACCACTTCTGAACTTGTGGTGCTGTTGGCAGAGGTTTGCTACTAATCTTTTTGTGTGATCGCAAACAACTTGTGTCTTCTGGACCGGTGCTGCAGGACTGGGTGTATGTGAGGCATGAGATTCAGCTCTCTAGTATACCTTTATCATCTCTATTAGTGTTTTAAGCCTGTGGTTTGCTAACAGCAGCATTTCTGATCCCACTGCATCCATATGCCCATCCCTTAAGAACTTTGGTATTTTATCCTTTTACAATAGTGGAAATGTTTTGTGTTTCTGATAGAAAATGTTATGGTTCACAACATATACTTCCTCATTATACCCTCAGTGTTTTTGTCCTTTGCCATTTGTTGCATTTGGTGATGTTGTCTTTTAAAGTGATGTTATCTTCTGTTTTGCTGTTGACTAATTTCTTCGCTGTATTACACTCGTTTCTGTTGGTACGTGTTTTGCTCTGATGTACTTGTACTTTTTCATTAGCTGTCATTTAAAATGTGTTGCTTCTTGATAATTTCTATGCTTTTGCTATTTTTTTCATTTATAAAAGCAATGTTTTCTTTTTATCCAATGGTTTTCTTTACCTGGAAGTTCTTCCCTATGTTAATTTTTTTTTTTCCCCAATGTTTGAGTCTCTGAATTGCTTCCATGCAACTTGGTCTTTATTTTTACTGGTTCTATACAAAACCTGGTCCTTCTGAAAGTATTTTTGCGTTGTTTCATTCTTCGGTCCATTAAGAAGCAATTTCAGGTACTCTGTAGCGATTTGTTTTCTGTACTATCAGGCATTTTTTCTTTCATCTAGTGACGACTAATTCTAATTCCCAGTCTATAGTTAGTATAGTCTCAATGTTTCTTACACTGTGATTAAAATAAACTATTTTCATTTTATACATATCTCCTGCAAATCTTGTGTATGTTTTACTGACTGTTTCTTTAGAATAATATGAGTTTGTGCTTATCTGCACCCATCAATCTTTCACCAGGTTACTGGCACCTACAAAAAGCTGCTCCCTCCCTTCTCCCAATTGTATCTCCACTCTCTTTTAACAGTCAAAATTCTTATCTCCTCCCTCTACACACACTGATATCTGTTTTTTTTCCAATATTTTGATGAAAGCTTTCATAGGATCAGAATTTCCAGTTGTTAATATTTAAAAAAAAAATAATAATCCCTTTTATGGGGTGAACTTTTATTATTAATATTTCTCAGGTTTTTTTTAAGATGTATTCCTTTATTCTTCTGTTCTTTCTATTATAATTGCTGTTTTGTTTTAATGTGGCCAAAAATCCATTGTGATAATTCTGTTCTTTGCCACTTGGAAGACTCTCTGTAATGCCTTGTTTAGTCATATTATTTGCTTTGTGAAGTCTTTACATCTATTTTGTGCTGGTAATGTATCTAATAGATTCAGTACCTTACCTTTTCGTGACTTGATTCTTGTGATCCTCAAAGTGTGAGGATTCTGACCAGGTAACGCTGTGCATCATGTTGCAGGGCTGCTTGATAGATTTTGGGGGTTTTGTTTGTTCGTTTTAACTTGGAAAGCAACTTTGTCTTGTTTTGCCTAGAACTGAAGTGCACTTTTGTTTAATAAACAAAACTTGTGATTCAGTTGTTTGCTCCACCAGATAATTATGCCACAAGTAGTCAGAATGCTGGGATGGTTTTGGAGACAATGGTAGCTGAGTAATGTCCCAAGTTCAAGTGAGAGACTTTTTTTCTTCAAGGTAGAAACAATTTCTAAGTGTAAATGTCTTAAGATCATTCTTTTCCATGCTGCCACACTACTTATCTGGCTTAAATGTAAAAAAAGTCTCAATAAATATAATTAGGTGAAGTGTTTTTTTTTTTTATTTGCAAGAATAATGTAATATTGTATGTTTCTGTCTTCAATGCAGAGAACAGACCCGCAGCTCCTTGCTCAGTTCTACTATGCTGATGAGGAACTAAATCAAGTAGCAGCTGAACTGGACAGTTTGGATGGAAGAAAAGACCCACAGAGATGTACGCTGCTAGTCAACCAGTTTCGCTCTTGTCAGGTAATCAAAATGGCACCTTCCTGATTTCATTGGCATTTTTGTGTGCATTAAATGTATTACATTATAATTTATTGTATTAATTAGTTGTTATTGTCAAATCCTTTTAAAATAAACCTTTGGTAGATATATGCCTTTCCTTAGTTTAAAAGGTATCTTTCTGCAAACAACATTTATAAATTAAATCAACTACATCTCATTTAAGAGTGTGTTGATGCTTTCCCTTAAATAAGAACATACATTGAAGACTTTGTTTCCTTTATATAAAATAAGCATACAGAGCTTACTAGAACATGAGAAATATTTCAAAATTTCAGTATAAAGTAGCCATGTCTTTTGTAGATGCTCAGCTTTCATACCTCATGAATCTTGTAGCTTTTCATTAGTAAATGAACTACGTAAAGACAGCTCGTAGTTTTGCTGATTTTTGGATGAATATTATCTGCTTTATGTAAAAAGTCTTGAAGATGAGAGGAACTACTGAGGAACCAAGCAAAAGAGGGTTTTTATCTGTAAATTATTTTAAAAGTATGAATCTGTCTCTAAGTTTCTGTTGTATAATATAGTTTATGTAAAAAGAGATTCCTGGTAGTATTTGCTGAAAGTATGGCTATACTTTGAGGAAGACTTGAAGGGAGAAGAACCAGAGACTGCAAAGACCAATTCAGTTAAGTCTAGCTCTATAACTTGGATGGTTTTGTGATCTGATTTATTAAGAAAAACAATTCAGAAATGGAAAAAAATTGAGAAAATATAACTTTCCCTGTCATGCTGTATGCCATTCTACACCAAGTTTTTCAATAATTTTTAGAGGTAGAAACCACTTCTGTGTTATACGTTGTACTTGCACAAATGCTTGGATGATACTTCTCCCAGTCACACCCAAGAAAAACACTGTAAATTGAAGTAGGCTCAAGTCCAGAATACACCATGCTCAGGTGGTAGGAGGATTTCTGTATGAAAAGTAAACACTTGCTGTCACCTCAGGAGAATTGTAAGTGGAAAGACCATAGTAATAAAGATTCATTTACATCTCTACAAAGTACAAAACGGCAGTTAAGTGTAAAGGATGTATTTTGATTCACCCGTTGCTAGAATTTCTTACTGATACTAATAGTAAAATGTACCAAACTTCATTATGTGGGAAAATTTCATTACTAACCAAGTTAAGATGAGTTTTAAAAACAGTACCCTGATCGTCATAACAAAGGTTCACATTAAGTTAGCTGAGTCTGTTGAAAAGTCAGGTACTATGTGCTTGCTTGCAAGAAAACTAAATTTAAAAAGTGTGGTTTTTTTGAAGATAGTTGACAGTCAGTGTATCGTTATGTCAGAAGCAATTTTAATACTTCTGTCTACTTGGAATATCTTCAGTTTCCTACTATACTGTCACTAGAGAAAAATGTGGTGTTTAAGGATTTACCAAACTGGAAACTGTGAGTTTAGTAACAGTCAAAATTCATGACTTGGAGGGAAAAAAATAGGAGTGAGAGTTATCTTGAAACGTCATTGACTTCAGTCTTCTGTGTGATGATCAACTGTACCTAAATCCCTTTTCACAAATATTTAACTGACTTGTTCTAATAAACCTCCAGTAATGGACATCCCACAAACTTTCTAGGCAAATTCTTTCCAGACTGTCTTACTAGGAAAGGTTTTCTCATAATAAGGATGGATGAACAATATTATGGTTGCAAGATAATCTCCTTCTTTGTTGTTTTATCCCTGGAGATGGCAGTTTATTCCCTGTTTCTCTGCAGGTGCATGGGCTTTCCGATTTGTTTCTTGTAGTATAGGCAGATTTGAGGAGCTGTTCCGTTCAGA
>NW_009226878.1:9796-17804 GCF_000690835.1 Fulmarus glacialis | reverse complement strand
AATGCAAGAAATGCAGACTCGATGGTTCTTTGGTCAGTTTGCTTGGCCTGTTATACGGTGACTGACCACCTTGTTACTCTTAATACCTTCTGATGCCTGGTAATTTCTTCTTTTCGTTTGTCAAACAGATTGCTGTTACTAAAACAATCTGTTGCTAGAGCTGAAAGAAAAGATGGACATGGTTTTATTTTTTCATGTAACTATTTTTGTAATTTCTAATCTTCAAAGTTCTGCAGAATAGGTCAGATTGTCAAATGTCATGTCAAAAATGGCTTTGCTAATTGGGACTTAAATTATTTTGTAGTACTTTGTGTAAAAGCAATGTGTTTTGTTTTTTTCTTTTAAGAATTTGTCATGTAAATGCCAAACAAGAGAAGGAGCAGTATTTTAGTAAGGATTCAGAATGTATGTATTTGCTAATCCAATATTGCATGGTAAGAGGAGAAATGGGTTTTAGCCTAAGGTATGGTGGAGTTTGAGTAAGACAGAGAACCAACAGCCAGCCCTGGGATCAAAATGGTTGTAATGGAAGGTTGTGCATGTGAAAGTAGGATAGCAGCTACATTGTGCAGTACCTCTGTGATATCTGCCACAAAAATCACACAATTCTGAGACTTTTTTTTTTAGAAACATGCTCTTTCTGACTCTTCAAGCAATGCTTTTGAAAAGGAACTTGTGACCACAAGAACATAGTTAACCAGACTCCCAGTTTTTGCATGATTTCTTTTTTTCCCCTATTTTGTCCTTGTTTTTCTATGTATTATTAAGGTTTCCAGATTATTCCCAATTTTTATCTCCATAAAGTTTACAGAGGCATAGTCTTTCTATAAAATACTAGTGTTTTCTAGGGGCGAAGATTTCTAAAATCCTTTGACTTTCTGCCTTTTCATCTGGTTTTGAAATTAATTCATTGTTCCTGGGTTGCTTATTTTCAGATGATTTACTGATATTGTCTGCTTGATTAACAGGTGATGTTTTGAAATTTCATTTTGTTTAACTAGAGGAGAGAAATGTCTTTAAATTAGTGTGATTTTTCTGAAAGACCAACAAGTCTTACAAACTGTGATTTTTTTTTTTTTTTTTTTGAGAGAGAGAGATTATATTCTGTTGGATCTTAACTATATTGAAGAGCTAAGTTTTATATCTTTGTCTGTATTTTCAACTTCTGGTACTATTGTTAAAGAGCTCCAAGTTTACTCTAGTACGTGAACAGATTCAGACAAAAAAAGGACTCTGCCTAAAGGATGTAATGCTTTAGAGTGGACATAGTGGACATAGTTAATGTTTTCTATCGTAACAAAACCAGCAGTATTAATCAAGGCAAGTTGACTGGTGCATTGTGGTGTTCCCATGGATATGCAGAGAACTTCAGTCTTCAGGACTATTGACGCTTCCTTAATAAAGAACTGCAACTCTGAACGTTGTCTTATACTGTTTTGCCTTAGTACTATTTGATGATAAAAATCACATCTTTTTACCTTTAACTTTTCGAAACTTCTGAAGATCGTGCAACTTGGATTTCAAATGCTGTGAGTTGACTGTATGGCATGATGCTGAGTAGCATATATCTATGAGTAAGAATCAAGGTAATGGTTTTCAAAGCTTCGCTTTTCACATCAATGCAATATAACACTTTTTTCCAGTTATGGTAGCCTATTATAAAAATTACATCCCTCATTTTGCTTTGGTGTTTGCATGTCAGTGGTAGAATATTATAAGAACATAACATATCTATTAGTACAGTATTTTGCATTTATTGTGTGGTTAATACCTGTCTGACAGAATAAACCAGAATAAATCTAGTGGTTTCTGTTAAAATTAACAATAACTTAAGTATGGAATCATAGAATCATTAAGAGATGCATGATGAAAAGCTATGTCAGTTTTTTCTTAAATGAAAAAAGGGTGGGTAGGATGTCATACTTTGGTTTGCTGAACTTGATTGATGGTAATACAGGGAAAGTTTTGTTTGGTTTTTTTTTTTTTTTTGAGAAAAACATGTTTGCATCTGTGAATCTTGAGTAATATGCAATGCTGGTTCATCTGAGGTTTTTTCCCTGCAACACAAATAATTTATTGAAGTATTTTTATGTTAGGGTTATAATAAGGTGTCCTTTTCTATGCTGCTCCCAATATGACATGGTATTGAATTTCATAAGAAGTAATGGTATTTTGTGTAGGTTTTTTAATTAATCACTCATGATCATTCTCTGAATTAATTTGCCTTGATCGTTGCTATTTTCACATGATTAATATCTTGTTACTTGAGTTGACAATAAACTCGTTTAAAACAATTTCTCAGCCATTTAAATGGAATTAGGTTTAATGTTACATATTACAGAACTTTATTGGTTTTGTTTAAGAGTAAAGAGTAAAAAAACTCCTTTGTTTCTAACCCAGAGATTTTTTTAGGACTTGATAGGTAAACACTGAACCTGTGTTTAAATACTTTACATTGTGAAAGTGTTTTCAGGATCAGAGTACTTGCTTGCTGTTTCAGTATGCTGAGAATTATTTCTCTGCATACGGTAGCGAGGTGTCAGAATAGTATATGAGTCAGTTCCCAGCATGGTTTTATCAAAATTATTGCTTGAACTGCAGATTGTGTCTTGGCAATGTGTAATTTGATCTGCTAAAGTACACTAGGAAGGAATTTGCCCCTCTCAGGGCACCGACCTGAAGCAAACCATAGACTTGCCTGGCTGCGTTACCCCTTGTACTGTACCACAGAATAGTAAAATGGGGAATTTGTAATATTTGTGAAACATGACTGGTTCTGGTTCATTGGTACAAGTGATTGACACTGCGTTGACTGGTGGCATAGTATACTGGCTCTTCACTCTTCTGCTGCTGTTTGCCTGCTTGGGAAGCACCTCTTGAATTACTGCAATTGGCAGTCCAGAATTTTCAAGTCAGCTGTCAGCAGTTTGTTTGCTGTAACATTAGGCTTTAAAATGTAGCCTTTAGTGGGCTGCTTCATGCATAGGTCACTCCTCCCTGGGTGAGAAGCAGACACCTATGAATCTGAACCTCATTATCTATCACAGTGTAAGTTAATGTTGCTGAGGAATCAGAGCCCTTAGAGAAAGCTGAAGCATATTTCATTGTTGTGTTGTTACCACTTGTCTGTCTCAATTTCTGTAGCAATATAAAATACATGGTGAATGTTATCAAAAATGCCATGTTTCAACCAAACTTAGCTCCGTATTTCTTCCAGCTCAGTTTAACAACTGAAAGCATCATTATGAGATGAGTTGACATTCAAGTGTCAATGAAAACAAGGCTTTGCCCTTATCGTAAAAGAGTACATGTTAGAGTGGTTTGAACCTACAGGCTGAAGGAGCTTAATGTAGAGTGTGGAAATAGGGTAGAAATGGGCTGTGGGAAACAATGAGTAATAAGATGGTAGAGCGTAAAATGCTGCCAGGAGCCCATCTGGGGAATCTCCTTTGTCACAGAGTGTCATGCTAAAATCATAGAATGGTTTGGGTCGGAAGGGACCTTAAGAATAATCTAGTTCTAACCCCCTTGCCATGGTCAGGAACACGTTCCACTAGACAAGGTTGCTCAGACCCTCATCCAACCTGGCCTTGAATTCTTCCAGGGAGGGGGCATCCACAACTTCTCTGGGAAACCTGTTCTAGTGCCTCACCACCCTCAGAGTGAAGAATTTCTTCCTAATATCTACTCTAAATCTACCCTCTTTCAGTTTAAACCCATTACCCCTCATCCTGTCACTACCTTGCCTTGATCAAGAGTCCTTCCCTATCTTTCCTGGAAGGCTGCTATAAGGTCTTCCCAGAACCTTCCCTTCTCTAGGCTAAACAACCCCAACTCTTTCAGTCTGTCCTCATACAGGAGGTGCTCCAGCCCCCTGATCGTCTTTGTGGCCCTCCTCTGGACCTGCTTGAGCAGGTCCATGTCCTTCTTATGTTGGGGGCCCCAGAGCTGAACACAGTCCTCCAGGTGGGCTCTCACGAGAGCGGAGTAGAGGGGCAGAATCACCTCCCTTGACCTGTTGGCCACGCTTCTTTTGATGCAGCCCAGGATACGGTTGGCTTTCTGGGCTGTGAGTGCACATTGCCCGCTCATGTCCAGCTTTTCGTCCACCAGTACCCCCAAATCCTTCTCCGCAGGGCTGCTCTCAATCCACTCATCGCCCAGCCTGTATCCATGTTTGGGATTGCCCCGACCCAGTTGCAGGACCTTGCACTTGGCCTTGTTGAATCAAAATCAAAATGTTAGTTTAAAAAAAAAAAAATAAAATTATACTCTTCAACTTTGCAATATGCTTTTTGCGTATCTTAAAAGCTTAAAAACATTAGTTGCTTTCTGAAGCTGGGGATGGATGGATAAGACAAGTCTAAAAGTGGGGGAAGCTCTTCATCTGATATTCTTTAGTATCTCATTGAAGCAGCGATGTTTGATAATGGATCACTTTAGGAGGTAGTTACCCATACAGGGAACTGTATTTCCCTGCCTGATACAGGGAAACCAGTCCAGTTGCCTTTCACCTCAGCTTGCACCGTGTACATGGGTAGATTTTTAGTTTGCTTTTTTTCTTTAATTTGAAAAAAAACCCAAAACACTACCACCACACACAATGCTGAAGTTGTTGCAGGGTTTGCAGAACGCCTAGTACAACTTCCTGAGTGGAGGAGAACCACGACTGAGCTGCAGTGAACTCTGTCATAGAACATGTGTGGATATCTCTGTAGTGGGAAATGGAAAGGATCTTCAGAGTGTGATTTTTGAATTTTTTTTATATATATATTTAAAAATAAATAAAAGTTGGTGTAGCATGGAAGGACAACACAGGTGGCAATCAATAATGCACAAGGGTGAAACTGAAGCTAGATTGACAAGTTGCTAAATAATGAAAAGGGAACTTATCTTTGTATACAAAATACAATTAATTTTTTATCAGTGAAAAAAGGGATGTGATTATATTAAATAGTGCATACTGGGGAAGCCATAGGTTGTTATTGAAGGGACTGTGATGTGAGGTTATGCTGCAACATCTGCTCACAATGACTGCATTCATTGCATGCAAACTCCTATGGAAAAACACTGTCTTTGGAAGATGAGCTAGTCATCCATTTAAAAAATGAGGAGATAATAGGAGAGCAAGTTCAATATTTTATCTGTACTTCAATTAGAACAGTATTCTTTTTTTTTGTCCAGATGTCACAAGTTTTGTTCAGATTAAAAAAAATGGTATTTTCTTCTTTGTGAAAGACAACCCGGCTATCGAAGGCTCTTAATTTTCGAGGTTATGAAGTCTTCTATTTAAAAAGATAAGATGATGTTTCATTTCTTAATGCATGATTATCTGCCCTAGATCACATTTTTTTATATTAAGAAAAAATGACATGTTGGTATCTTGAATGAATATTCACGTAGTGAACCTGTGACAGACTGGTGTAATTCTCGGAGCATTTGAAGGCTAAATGAGGACAGTGGAGCTGGGTCATTTTAAAACTGACTTTTCTCAGCATTTGTGAAGTATGAGACTATAACAGATCCACTTCTGTAGGAATTAATCTAATGTGATGTGTCTGACTATCAGAGGCTTTATAGCTCTTCCGCATTCTTCAACAGTGCCATCAGAGGATTGCTGTCAGCTCTGCTATATTTCTCCTTTTTAAATTTTTTTTTTTACTGTTGCAAAGAAGGATAAATTCTAGTATCAGCCACTGAATTGTTTATGTAGTCTCATGACTTAAATATGCTGCAATTTGCCTTCCTTTCTCCATATGCACATGATAGCACCATGGTAGCAAGATTAACAATATGTGCAAATTATTTATTTGGTGATATTTCCGTACTTGGGGATTAAATCTATTTTCTTCTGTTGGAAGCTTTTTTACTTAATCGTAAAAGAAAAAAAACCCTTTCTTTCATTTAATTTTTCGTCAATGTTGGGGAAGTATGATAAGAAGGACCAGAAGGCAAATTATTTTTTAAAGACAGTTCTTAGCAGTGGAATTTAATTTTCATTGTGACCTTAACATACTTAAAAGTTAAAATAAAGGCTGGCTTTTTCTATATGAAATAATTCATAAGTCATTAACTACTTCATCTATTTTCAAGGGATATAACACAATACTATAACACTCTGTGTATATATATACTTCAAATATCAATAACGGATTATTCTCATGTGTCAAGTTGTCATGAATAAGTTTTCATTAAACAAAAGGAAGCCTTTAGATTTTTATCTAAATATATATATCTGCATATATTATGCACTGGGCGCAATAAGGACTTCTACATGTTAGAAGGGAGGGATTACAAAATATTTTGGAGTTTGAGAGAACAGATGAATTTCAGACTGCCCTTACTGTTAGTGTATAATTTAACAATAAACTACTAATTGAATGGCTGGAGTTCAAGGTGATGGGAAGAAAATAAGCCGTTATCCATTAGGGTAGCTTGTTCATAATTAGAGAGAAGGAGATGCTTAAATAGTTCAGTCATAACTCCAAGTTCCTTTTGTAGCGTAAAGATACAGCGACTGTCTTCTGCCTCAAACTTCTGCTTTGGAAAGAATTTGTGTTAGCTCATTGCAGCACTATGTTCTTGGTGGGGAAAAAATGCAGACTTTAAGACAGTCATTTTAAAAAGTTGATCATTTTTGAAAGAATTACATGTATTAGCAAGTTAGTATTGCTTCAAAGAAGTTTGAAATGGGTGATATGAAAACAGCTTGTGATAAGGAAAAGTTTGATGTCGGAGAGCAGGCATCGGATGGTAGGCTTTGCTACTACATGCTTTTGCACTACTTGTACACATAAAAACTTCCCATTTTAAAGGCTTTGGGGAATAAATACTTGTGTGAAACGAATTATGCAGAAAGTGTGCTGTGTTGGTCAAGAATGCTTACGTTTTTGCTTATGCCACCTACTCTTTCCTGCTGGATTTTCAGTTTTTACAGAGTAGTGCTGCTATTTCAACACTTTTAAAAGTTGTAGTGAGATGGACAGTAGCAGTAATACCCCACGTACATGGTTCTTCCAGCTGCGAAGCATATAAAGCTAACTACTTTTATGCTGATACTGCTCCTTGTTCCATAGTTCAGGAAAAAAGCCCAGAATTTAATTTAAAAAATGAAGTACGTACTCTTGATACTACCGTATGATGTATACAATATAAAGTCTTGGTTTTGCCCTGAGAATACATTTTCAGTTCTCAAGTTTTCTGTGCATGAAGATTACTTAAGCAAATACCAAGCCACAGATATTTGTATTCTTTGATTTCTCAGGTGCCCTAGGGTATCTGTAACTACTGCTAGAGTCATTGTTGTTCCACTTATATAGTGCTCATAATAAAACAGCGTAGTAGTTCATGTGGAAGCGTAAGTGATCATCTTTAGGCTGCAAAGCTTGTTGAATTGATTTGTGCAACTGAGGCACTGAGAAGCTGTCTTATTGATGTAAACTCTTGTAATTTTTGCTTTAGAATTGTTCTGATACTGTGGGAAGGTCTTCTTGCTTTTCCTTTTTTGTTGTTTTTTTCTGGTTAGGTCTGATGTAGTTTCATAGCATCATGGAATAGTTTGGGTTGGAAGGGACCTTTAAAGGTCATCTAGTCCAACCCCCCTGCAATGAGCAGGGACATCTTCAACTAGATCAGGTTGCTCAGAGCCCCGTCCAACCTGACCTTGAACATTTCCAGGGAGGGGGCATCAACCACCTCTCTGGGCAACCTGTGCCAGTGTTTCACCACCCTCACTGTAAAAAATTTCTTCCTTATATCTGGTCTGAATCTACCCTCTTTTAGTTTAAAACTCCGTGTCCCATCGCAACAGGCCCTGCTAAAAAGTCTGTCCCCATCTTTCTTATAAGCCCCCTTTAAGTATTGAAAGGCCGCAGTAAGATCTCGCTGGAGCCTTCCCTTCTCCAGGCTGAACAACCCCAACTCTCTCAGCCTTTCTTCACAGGAGAGGCGTTCCATCCCCCTGACCATTTTCATGGCCCTCCTCTGGACCCGCTCCAACCATGTCTTT
>NW_009226878.1:0-9754 GCF_000690835.1 Fulmarus glacialis | reverse complement strand
GCAGAATCACCTCCCTCGACCTGCTGGCCACGCTTCTTTTGATGCAGCCCAGGATACGGTCGGCTTTCTGGGCTGTAAGCGCACGTTGCTGGGTCATGTTGAGGTTCTCATCAACCACCAACCCCAAGTCCTTCTCCTCAGGACTGCTTTCAATCCATTCTCCGCCCAGCCTGTATTTGTGCTTGGGATTGCCCCAACCCAGGTGCAGGACCTTGCACTTGTCCTTGTTAAACCTCATGGGATTTACACAGGCCCACTTCTCGAGCTTGTCCAGGTTCCTCTGGATGGCATCCTGTCCCGCAGGCATGCCGATCGCACCACTCAGCTTGGTGTCATCTGCAAACTTGCTGAGGGTGCACTCGATCCCACTGTCTATGTCATTGATGAAGATATTAAACAGTACTGGTCCCAGTACAGACCCCTGCAGGACACCTCTTGTCACTGATCTCCATCTGGACATTGAGCTGTTGACCACTACCCTCTGGATGCGACCATCCAACCAATAAATAAACGAGGATGAATTTTAGCAGGCTTGCAGAGTCATGTCTACTTTTGACTTGTGTGATAACTGGGATTAAAAAATATTTTCCATTTTCACACATTCCTACAAACCTCTGGCCTCAGTGTCAGCCCTGTTTATTATTTGTACTATTGTCTTCCATAGGGATTTTGCAAATTTGACTGGAAAATAATTTAACCCTGTAGCTGGAATGTGAAGAGTTCTCTCAGTAGATCTAATTAACATATGTGTGGTTGTCTGGCTTATTTTGCAATGCAAATAAGAGTCTAAAAGTACATCATATTTTATAATTAAGAAAATAAAATTTTGAGGGCATTCCTCAACAAGAAAGGCAGCATTATCTTTATGTAAAATTTTTAGGAGATCCTTAAATCACTCATTTAAAATATACAGATAGTAGAAAGGATCCTAGGCCTGAACACTGTGTTAGAGTAGAGGTCTCCAAAGATTTGGGCTCTGCAGTTTTGAGTTGAATTATTGTTGGATATAACTCTTTATTGGTGGTATTATACCATATTGGCCACCTTTGTCTTTTGTCTACAGCTGCAGAACTTCAACATAACTCTCTCAATTAATTCTGTATTCAGTGAAATCAGATTTTCCATTGTTTTTTAATGCAAAGTGTGTTCTTTCTCTCCTAGCAGGTAAAGGCTTTTAAATCTGCCAGTGCTGTGGATTAACACTGCTAGGTTTTATAACTGTATTAATGGAAATGCATAGAGTGATTTCAGAAAAAATATTTATATAAATTTGGGTGGTTTTGGTCAGAGTCCTATGATAACTTTAGCAGCTGTGCATGTGGATTGCCCAGTCTTTGATTCAAGCAAGCCCTTGGGCACTCGGTAGAAATGTTATAAACATTTTAGTTTCAGTAAATCTCTTAGCTTTATTGCTTGGATATGTGGTTGAGTATGGGCAAACAAGATAAACGTTGATTTTATACAAAAAAGTGCACAAACGTGTATTTCTATGTTATCACACATAGTTCCTTAGGCATAATTCCATGGTCTGTTGGCAATGTCAATTTATAGTTTTCTATTCCAAATTTACACTATTCTTGTTCCTATCCCCACACTTCAGCATGGCACACCCTCAAAGCACAGCTTCCCATTAGCTTAGACTGATTTGAGACTGTGCTGCCATCGAAAGAGGCAGCCTTGCCTGTCCTTCCTTCATTCTAGCACTAGACTGTGTGCTCCAGGAACCCTGGCTCATGTTCCAGCAGTGAGTGAATAGCCATGGAGTGGGTGGGATCACCTGGAAGCCTGGTTGTAGAGGAGGCTTTAGTGGGGTTGCTGTATCTCAGGCAAATGGTCATGTGGATTCACTGTCCATGTGGATGCATCATGGCATGGAAGTGATGATGTACAGCTGGAGCAGAGTCCGCAGATAAGAGTGGAGAGAGACGGGTGGGTGTATAGATCCTTATCCACAGCCAGTTTAAATAGCTGTGGTCAGCTTTAGACCTCTAGGAAACCACATCTTCAGCTATACTGATACATGTATTTGCAGAGTCATTCTGTGTACTTCAACAGTGAAATGAACTGAGTTACTGTGGATCGGTGCACTGAAACCATTCACATATGCCCCCTGTACAAGTAAGCTGAGAGTGCTGGTGAGACAGCCTGTGACAGCCTGGAGACAGGAACAAAAGCTGCAAAGTAGGTGAGATAAGGGGCTGACTTCTCAAGTTGGCCTTGCTGCCTAAGGCTTACAGTGCAAAATGGCCTTAAGCCATTTGCTGCCCATCTTTGAGGAAAAGTGGCTTTCTATTTCAGGTGTAAAAGAAACTTATCTGAAAGTGTCTCCTATTATCTGATAAGTTGAAGTGGTATGAGAATAAGGAATCTCTAGGAAAAAAACCATGCCCTTTTATTCTGTGCTTTATCTGAATTGTATCCATACTGAAGAGAAAGCAATTTTTAAAAAAAGAAAGTCAGCATTAATGAGCATCCCTTGACGAAGAAGGTATCTGTGAAGAGCTGTTAAATAACTCATAATAATGTCATAGTGGATTGGCAGTGAGTTATCTAAGAAGTACTAATTGTATTCATTAACATTCTTGACAAGAGGAAACTGGGAGTATGTACCATAATCACTGTGAACAATGAGGCAGTTCAGAGGTGAGACGTTTTCATGTTTGATTGCATCTGTCCATCGAAGAACACTTTCTTGTAGAATTATGCAGAAATAGATTTCATGAAACAAGACGAGTTAGACTAAAGCTGTAACGAAACTCCCTGTTGGATTCTGAAACCTAACGATTGGTTAGAAGTTGGCAAGAATCTATTCCTGATGTTACTTTGTTAATTGATATAAAGGTTAAACAGTGTGGATTGAGCCAGATATACTTTTAGCTAAAGTAATGGCCAAGTCTTTCTAACCTGCTTAATTTGCAACCCTTGAGACTTTATATTAGTTATGTTAGTGGAGGTCAGTGGAGGAGACAGCAGGGTAATTATTGAGATCAAGGGAAGAAGTTGACTGAAAGAAGCCTTCATGTTCCCAAAGTTTAGAAACTGTAATAGACAAAGATATTTTTAGCAGTAGAGGGAGGGAGAAGTAGGAACCAAAAGCAGATCCTCTCCAGCCCATTTAGTTGTTTCGGAACACTTGGGTGTTACTCATTGATCTGTGGTAAGGAGGGAATCATGCTACTTTTCTGAACTGTACCTGTTTGAGAGGCTTTTTCTAAAATAATAACACAGCTGGTGGGCTCTAGAGAAATTCTCATAAAGTCTGTATTTAAGAGACTTGATGCAGATGTAGGAAAGTCAGAAATTCGTGCCAGAAGGATGGGAGAGTGAGCCAAGCCTTGTTCAAAGAAAATTACTCTCTTTTATAAAATCTTTTCCAATTTAATTTAAGTGAGGACAGTGTCAGTTTAGAAAAGAAAGTGAAACTGAGCAGAAAAGCATTTTTTATTTAAGTGGTGATGTCAATATTAACCTTAAATTCCGGACAATGCACACTTCTGCTGTTAATCTGTGATAATAGAGCTTGTAAGTTTTTTGTTTTTTTTTTTTTTCCCCGATGGAGTTTCATCTCCAGTTCTGTTGTTTTATAATTGATTACAACATTTGTCATTTCATTACTCCTGGTAATGATTACTTGTGTGAGTTGCATTGCTCCAACAGATGTCTTCTCTGTGCTGCCTGACATCTTCAAACATTTGATGTCAGGTACCTGTTTGCTGTTTGGGTATGCAACTGAGTGAAAGCTTGTAACGTTTCTTTTGAAAACACACAGGCTTGTCAACCCTTTTGTACGTTTTTACTGTACTTCAAAGCACTGTGAATGAAGGAAAAAGAACTTGAGTATAATTGTGCTAAATACACTAAATAGCCTGTAAGTATCAGAAAAGTTGATTTTTCTTCTGTTGGGACTTAGGCTACAACTGCAGATTTTAAATTTACCTTTTTTCCCCTCAGAAATTAAGTCATCAATGGAATGATACAGCTCCGTGGAAGACAATTGTGCAGCAATAAACATTTCTAATTAGTAAATAAAATAATTAATTGTGTCTTTTAAAATCTTGTCTCTTCAACAGCTTTTCTTCATCATTGTTGGGAAACTTTTGATCACTTGTATTATTTTTCACTTCAAATTATTAGCATGATGGCTAGAAAATACAAAACGCTTGACCATCAGTACAACTCCATCAACTAACAAGAATTTTATTTCTTTTTTGCATTTTGGATTCATATTTGATCTTATGTAGGGAGTGATTAATATTGTAAGATATTCTTTCTTTGAAAAAAGGATCGTAATAGTGTGTACTAGTGTAGTCTTAAATTATAGTTTCGCATGTTACCAAGCTTTTTTCATGTGTTTCCGCTTGCTCATATGGATTATATAGGTAATTCGGAGAAACTGCCTATTATCTAAGACTGTGACTAGAGTGGATTGAGAATGCTGTGCACCGCAGGTCAGGAAATTGATGTGCAGCAGAGAACCATCGGGAGGAAAGCTGGCTCCATGCCAACTCAGCACTGAGTGTGTTGGCAATGCAGGATGCTTCCACTCTGCAGTAGGGGAAGGCAAAGCAAAGGTGGCAGTAAGTCATGATTACATTGCCTCTGCTCTGTTCGTGGCCTCAGCTGTGGAGCAGTTTCGGAGTGATATGAAGAAGGCGGTGCGAGCTCTGTGCTGGGCTGAAATTCTTTCGTGCTTGGGAAATCCTGAAGTACATTTTAGGGCAGTTTTGGGATCACTGTACCGTGGTAGAAAGGCAGTTGCCTGGTACTGGTGGAGGAGAAAGCCCATTTTGTGTTTATTGCAGCAGATACCCATGTTCAAAGTGAATGTCTCTTATTCTTCTGTTGCTATGAAACTATGTAAAAGGGGACGTTAGCGTAACAGGTTACTTACCTGGATTATTTTCAAATGTCTTTTAATACAAGACAAACATTTTAGAGTCTTTATAGAAAAGGCTTAAGTACGTGTACGCTGCTGTAAAAGCATGTCTGTATCCACGATGCTTATCCAGTAAAATTTTGATTCACTGTGGACAAAGTTCTTAAGTTATCTCTTACTGATAAAGGGAGGCTTGGCTGAAAAGCTCTGTACTGAGAACAGTCTTTCAGTACAAGTTTGGGTATTACTTCATTTCAGTAAAGACAGTCATGTCTAATATTAGTTAATGGCTTTTTGGTGTGGAGGACTAAACCAGATTTTTTTTCTTATGGTAGCATCAGGAACACTTAGATTTTTGAGGTCTGAAAATGCTCTTTTCTGCAGAGAGGGGATACCCTGTAATGATGCTGTACTTAATGTAGTCTCTCAAGTTAGTATTAGTTATAAACAGCCCTTCTGTAAATGCGGATTCCTCTTTTATTTACTGAGAGCTATATTTGGGCAGGTAGTAACAGAAGAGGGAAATGAATTCCATGATTAGGACTTTGTGTTGGAAACAGACACACTCAGAACAGATGTAAGTTAAATTTAAATGTAATCTGTCAAAAGAGTGCATGCTGGCTTAGTGAAAAATGTCATTTTAGCCAATAAATAAATACTACATCTTTGTTAAAGAACCGTTTTTATTGGAAGCAGTGCTCAAATATCTGTCACCTCTTTTGCTTGAAAATTGGTGTGCCAGTGTGCACCACTTCATATGTAACAATCGTTCCACTTGGGGAGATGTAATTATTCAGTGTATGCATAATAAATTTTAAATATATGCAGGAGGTAAGATCAAAATTTCCATTAATAAATCTGTGATATTTGGAGTGTTCTCATGAGGGTACACTAGCAAGACAGTTCAGGAAGAGAAGCTTTGACGTTGCAGTTCAACACAAACTGCAACAATCGTTGTTGGGCTGGGGGTGACACAGCATTTAAATTGCTAGAGATCCAAGTTGCCTTTAATTCATGATGAATTTTGGTACTGTTCTATAGGTTAAACTAGGAGCTACTGCCCAAAGTTCATACACAGAAAAATCCTAAGTTACTTTTAGAAAGTGGAGCATCTAGAAGTTGGCAGTGGGAAACAGTCAAATAACTGATCAGGCAAGAAAGAGTGACTGAAAGTACGGCCTTTGGGATCTGTGCAAGATGGGCTGGAGGGAAAGCGATGGAAGTTGCTGCTGTCTGGAGAGAGGCTTTGGATCTCTGATGGGTGAAACAGCTGTCTGTAGAGACCCTGCTGGGTTCCGAAGCCAGAACTTTTGGGTGTCCTTTGAAATCCTGTTACTTACATCAAAGAGTATGTCACCTTATTATTGGTTTCTTCTGTTAATGAAAGTAACCCCTAAAAACCTGACTACTAGCTAATTGCTTTAATTGCAACAATATCTTCCTTTAAGTTTGGCCTTAATTTGTGTTCGTCAGTTGCTTCCATTTGTCATAAATGTGATGTTCAAGGAGGTCTGCAATGTAACATTAAGCCAGAAAAAGAAATGGAAAATGTGAAGGATATATTTAAACCAAGAGGCTAAAATACCATCTATTAAGCCAGAAAAAGAAATGGAAAATGTGAAGGATGTATTTAAACGAAGAGGCTAAAATACCATCTATTAAGCTCATGGTGGTATTATCAGAGACTGTGTTACTTTGGCTAGAGTTTACTGATAGTTCAAAAAATGGATATTAAAGAGGTACTCAACAACACGGGAAGTTATCATCCTCTCAAGAAATCTTGCAAAAGACATCAAGAAAAATGATGTTAAATTTAATAGACATGTACAAAAGGGTACTCAAGTCTGTCTTTTGTTGATCTAAACATATGTTTTAGAACATAAGTAAGTTGAAGTTATTGGCTTTTCTTTTTGTACCTATTCAGAAATCTAATACGGCAGTTGCTGTTAGCTCTATGCTCCTATTATTGAGTATATGGCCAATTACTGCTGGGCCAAAAATAAACCAACTTTTTGTTCTCTACTGTGGCTAACTACATACATTGTCTCACTACCACTCATTATCTTTCCTATCAAAGTAAAACATAAGTGCTGTCTGTTACATGAAACACTGAGCTCTGTTTTCCAGGAAATGAGGAACTTGGAGTAAATCCCAAAGCAGAATCTCTGCAGCGGCTGCCTGTTGTGCTGCTGGAGAGCCTAAACAGAGCAGCTGAAACAAAACTGTGCTCATCCCAGTATGCAAATGATCCAAAAGATAACAGATAAAGCCACCAAAGCATACATTAAAATCCGGAGGCTTTTATGTAGAAAGATGGATCAAGTGAAAGATTTACTACTTCAATTCCAACTAATTGATTTCTGTTGCTTAAATTAGAGCAAACCCTCAATGCTACCATGTATCCAAACCCATTCGTTCTTAGCTTACAAAGCAGAATGCTGTAATTAACTAAATTGAAAGTTTCTTGAAGCTCTTTTAAAGAAAAGACTAATTTGCTTACAATGCATTGTGTAGTCTGTCTAAATTGGCTGGCATCATTCCAGTTTCAAAGCAGCTGAGATTTGAAATCATTATGGGAGCAAGTATTCCAGATTTCCTATTTCGGTTACTCTGCACTGGGTGTCATAAGAAGAAGGAATGGAAGAGGGAAGGAAAGGGATGGAGAATTGTTTTTTTTCTGTAGTAGGATAAAATAAACCCTGTAGAAAATCAGAGAATTTGGGAAATTGCACATCTTGAAGCAGCAAAAACAATTCACATTGTAGAATTCTTTCAGCATTTATATACTAAATGGCATAGTTCCATCAACTATTCTTTCCTTAATCTTCCAGTATCACCACTAAGAGTATGCAGGAAAAGATGCTCATCTTTGTAATGGTCTTTTTCACTTAGCTTTTTGACAGAATGACCAGCTGCCTGTGTGAAGCCAGGTAACTCTTTACAAACAACGGCTACTAGTCCAGAGATTGAGCTATTGTGATTTATCTCCATTGGAAAGTGTATATTAAAATTCTAGTTACCTATGGTTTAACTTACTAGTACTGCATAAGTAACAAATAACTTTTTTTTTTTTACACTGACTCATGAAGTATGACATACACGGAGATGTGTTGGTAGATCTTGGGTGCTCTGGAGCAGAAGCATATAGAGATTATAGGAATACTGAAGAAATGAGGAAGAATATTAAAAGTCATTTAGGTGATAAACAAATGATATACCGAAAAATTAGTATTATACTTGTTTTGTAAAAAGTTTAATCATCTTTATTATATCCTATTGCCTTCAGTTACAATATTTTATTTGAGGTAAGTGCATTAAGGTACAAAATTTCATTACACTTATAGTAATTGTCTCCTGAGATGATTTAGACAGGATCTTAGTACTTTTTTACAGGTATAATGATTAGAAAACAGAACAAAAATACAGAACACTTGCTTGGCCAGGAATGAGTCCTCTTGCTTTACTCTGTTTGCATAAAACTTTCTTTGATATATCAGGAATTTTGAGAATGTATGTAGATGGTTATAAAAAGGGAATTCAATCTGTCGTGTAGCTGCTGTAAAATAAGATTGTATTTGAAAAATAGTGCATTAAAGGAGAAAAAAAATTAGGGAGGAAAGCTTTTCAATATGGGTCCTATCCTATTCTGTGTAGCTTTTTAGAAAAAAAAGCAAGAGATTGAAAATTGCATTTTCCCATATTCAGGTTTGGTGGCAAGTAAAATAAATTGGAATATCATGTCCTAAAATAAAATTGAATTGGATTATTTAAAATCTGGTGTAATCAGATTCAAATATAATTCTTCTCAGAGTTCCCTGCCTTAATATTTCTTTGTATTTCTTGCAGCTGTTGTAAAATTTAAATGGTAGGATTACTTTTTTTTACCACTGCATCTCTCCAATGCTAAAAGATCTTTGCAAACTTTTATTAATTCCCTGAAAACAGGAATCTGGCTTTTTCATCCTAATGTGCAAGCCTCTATTGTTCTGGTGATGAAGTTGGAGCTACAGGCAAAACACCTGGTCTCAAAATAGATCAGTAAAAACTGATTTAAAATACATCATGAGTGACTTGTGCCCTTCTACAATTTAAATGTTTTAATCCTCAGTTTCATTCTTTGCTCTGTAACTTTGGGTAGGAACTAAGTGGTTTATGAGTTGATTTCCTTATGGGACCTACTTTCAAAATATTTTGTTCCCCAGCTAGATCTAGCTAAATAGTGTTGTGAGAAGCATACTCAATACCAGGAATTAAGAAATTGAAGGAAGGAAGATAGGGAACTTGTTATTAGTCTGCTTTTTCTCACCCTGAAGTGTCATACTAATTTGCATGTGATTCCTTGTCTGGGGAGAGGAGGTGGCAATCTGGCTTGTTCTTCAGCCAGTGGTTCAGGATGGAGTGCTGAAACAGGGCGCGGGCTTCTTAGCTCTGTTCTGTCTTCTTCCAAGATTTGAACTTAAGTTCTCCTTGCAGTTACACTAGGGAATATTGCGAGGTTGGTTTTTCCCTCAGTTTCTACAATGGGCATCTCTTTGGATTCCTAGGGATCCAAGCGCCCCACTAACCCTGGCAGTATGCTAATACCCAGCAGGGTAAGGGGTGTGTCGCTAAAATTAAGTATTTTATACGTTGGTCAGTCTAGCTTTGTGTTCTTGTCTCTTCTTATACGTGCTGGCCACGGTCTGTGTTGTGATGCCACAGAG
Organism: Fulmarus glacialis; assembly: GCF_000690835.1. Taxonomy (NCBI): domain Eukaryota; kingdom Metazoa; phylum Chordata; class Aves; order Procellariiformes; family Procellariidae; genus Fulmarus; species Fulmarus glacialis. The sequence continues at coordinate 175 of NW_009226878.1, read as the reverse complement.
GAGCTACAGAGCATTTGGTTTTCAGATTTGTTTCTAGAGAAGATGGTTGAATATTATGTGTGCCCGTGTGTTTTAAATATACTGGTTGTTGTTTGTTTGTTTTTAACAACTTTATGGAAATGAAATGTGTTACCTCATAACAGATAGTGACCCGCCTAGAGGATGAGGGAAAGGC
>NW_009226877.1:1413-1652 GCF_000690835.1 Fulmarus glacialis | reverse complement strand
ATTCCCCTGGGATGGGCAGGATGGGGAGCCCTAGGAGGGGCTGAATGTCCCCGAGCTGCAGGGATAACCCGGGGGTGAGGACGGCATCGGGGTGTCTTGGGCTCTGCCCCAGCCTCCTGCGCTGCTGCTTCAGGTCTTGGCATCCGCAAAGGCTGGGGCTGTGGGCGAGGAGATGGGAGAGTTTGGGTCACCGGGTCCCTTTGCTGCCTTTATGTCCCGCTGGCATGGCTGGTGATGGG
>NW_009226877.1:487-1123 GCF_000690835.1 Fulmarus glacialis | reverse complement strand
GAGCGTGTAGGGCTGCGTGAGCATCCCCTGCCCGGGGAGCGGGATCACCTGCAGGGATGGCTGCTTTGCCCCCAGACCCCTGGCCGTGCACCTGCACTCTCCCCCACCATGGCTGCTGCAGTTTTGTTCTGCATTAGGCATAAATGCGTTTGGTTTTTGGAAATCAGAACGGACTCAGAGCTGTTGAAATTGGACTTTTCCCTGGCTTTGGCAGGCAGAACTGCTGCAGAGGTACTGAGAGCAAAATCCCCCCGGTAGCTTCAGTGGGAGATCAAGAGTAGTCAAGAAATCATGATGAATCCTTGGTTTAATCTTCCTCTTCCCGAATAACGATCGTTCCCAGCTCCTCGTGCGTGGGCTGCCTGCAGAGTGCCTGGGCCCTCTCCAGCTGATGGATGGGGAAACTGAGGCACGGGGCAGCAGAGCACCAGCCCAACCTGGGGCAGTTGGGGGGGGTCGATGGAGGATTTCCCCGGAGCCAAGAGGCAGCAGCGTCTCTGGCCCCCGGGATGCCTCCGTCCTGCCCCTTGTTTTAGGAGGATGAATACATTTATCTGGAGAGGGGAAACCTTTCCTTTCATCGGTGGAAAAATAACTCTGTTTCTTTCATGCAAAGAGTAACTGCGGTGGCGTCAG
>NW_009226877.1:0-366 GCF_000690835.1 Fulmarus glacialis | reverse complement strand
GGGCTCCGCCCCGCCGCGGGCAGGAGCCTTTCCCAGGGCTCGTTTTTGGGGGTTTACGGCTCCGCTATAAAAGAAAAACAGCTGCTGAGAAAAAGAAACTGCAGATAATCCTGGATGGGTTTGTCCGGGCGATGGCGGGGGGGCCGGGGGTCTGCGGGCCCCTTCCCCTCCTGTCCGGGCAGGTTCCCAGGGATGCTCTATGCCTCTCGCTGTACTCCATCCCAGAAGAGCCGCCTTTCGGGTTGGGTGCTGGGGGTGCCGGGTGCTGGGGGTGCAGGGTGTAATGCCGGCACACTGCGCTGCGCGGCCGCGCTGCACGGCCCTCGGGGGCTTAACTCGCCTGGTTGTGCTTTATGTGCAATGCAC
>NW_009226876.1:225-2468 GCF_000690835.1 Fulmarus glacialis | reverse complement strand
CGCGGCGACCTCTGCTGGCCGAGGGGCGACCGGCCGCGGCCCCGCGCAGCGGACGCGTTTAGGACCTTTGGTGCCTTTCCGCCTGGTACTCTGCAAATATCACCCTCTTCCCCCCGCACGGGGCATGCCGAGACCCCCCTCACCCCCCCGGGTGACCTGGCGGGCTGCGAGCTGGCAAAAGATCCGAATAATTAAAAAAAAAAGAGTCATCCCATGGGCTGAGAAAAAAAATCCGCGGATTTTATGAGAGAGGCTGAAACGGGGAAGGTGTTTTTCCGTACTGCGTCCAATGCATTTTTTCCCCATGGATGTTTGCATTTCTTTCAAAAATTTGGGCTGATTAAAATACATCCCCTCCCAGCTCTGAAATAACGCATATTATTTTCCACCGTTAAACCTTTTTTTTAAAATAATTCAATCTGTTTTTAATTCTATTAACCCCCATCCCCTAACTTTTGGGGTTTTAACTACTACTTCTGGGAGAGGCGATTGCATTTCAAGCCTGATCTTTGCAAATGATGTGCAATAAGCGAGAAACCTGTCTCCGCCCCAGCAAACCAGGATTGGGAAAAAAAAAGAGAAGACTTTGATCAGGGTTTTTTCCCCCTTCTGTGCTACCGATTTGCTTACTGTGTATTCGATTCGCGTTCCCAGGAAGGCGAAGCTCTATATTTAGCCAGCATCAGAATCGGGTTTAAAGGAGTGGAATAATGAGTGGAACTGCCAGTTTCAATTTAGAGAAAAACCCTGCTGAAGGATTTCTCTTTTATGATATCAATATACATGTGGATGGGAAGACATAAAACGGGATTTGTACATATTTGAGATACTTCCAAATACATATATTAATTTTCTTTTTTTTGCCTGTTTTTTTTTCCCTTTTCTTATTTATTTACTTTTGGGGAGGGGACTGAGGGAGCCTGATAGAAGTCGGTGGTTCTATACAGCAATCAATAGCTTTCATCACGTTGAGGGGCTCAAATGAGATTATATACATTCGAGGGAAGGGAAGGGAAGGGGAAAAAAAAAAAAAAAAAACAACAAACCAAACCCCAAACCGACAGCGGCGATTAACCCTTTGCGTCCCGTAAAGCACAGCTATAAATTCGGTCCTGAGTTTGCTTAGTGGCGAAAACTAGGACGGCTTCCCAGGGGGGAAAAAAAGGGGAGAAAAAGAATCAGCTTTAGGAAATTATTAAAGGGGTAGTGATGGTTTCGGAAGGGCGGCAGCAGTATGGGCTGGGTCAGATGCCTTTGCCGGCCGGGGCTGCGGCAGTACCAGGCTGCGGCAGCCGAGCGCCGGGCGCGAACGGGGCAGCGGGGGTATCCCCATCCGTCCCGCCGGGGCCCGTCACGGTCACCGTCCCGGTGGTCGGATCCGGGGACCTGCCCGTGGGAGGCAGCGACGTGTCGTGTGTGTGTGTGTGTGTGTGTGTGTGTCCCCAGCGACTCCGGCTCCGGCTGGGAGGGCTATTTTTGTCCCACTGCATCGCGGTGGCTCAGCGCCACTCGGGCGCGCAGGAAGGTTCCTTCAGCCAGTTCCAGCTTAAAACTTTTCTTGAGGAGCTTTGGGCCAGAAAAATGCTTTGTAAGAAGAGTCTGGGTTTGGGCTCCCAGAGGTTCAGTTTTGCCCTTGCTGCCTTGCGGGACGCGGCGACGAGACCAGGGCTGAGCCCGTGCAACGTGCCGAAAGGGGTTTCGCACAAGGCAGAAACTGGAAACAACGCAGCGGGGAAATCAATCACGAAATGTATTAGCTGCTTCGGGGTGTAGGCTTTGACTCATGTAGAGGTGTGCGATCTTTAATCTTCAAGTCTTAGCTACTGCATGTGAAGGAGAAGTGTACCGTAACAGCACTAAATCTATCAAAACACAAGAAGACCTGTCAGTGGGCTTTTGCGCGCCCAGGAAACCTTCGTGACTTTAATAATACAATTCGGCGTATTAAATCGCGCTACCGCTCAAAAAAAAAAAGAAAAAAGAAAAGCCATCCTTTCCCTCCTAGAGCCTTCTCGGAGTGCACTAACTGTCACAGGACTGGCCAGCGGCACCGGCCCCGCTTTAATCCGGTCAGAAATGGGCACAGTGTAACGGGGAGTGCAGGCAGGGGAGCAAGGTCTTTGGCAGTTAGGGGAAAATTCGGGGGTGGGGTGAACATCCCCAAAAGATGTTAAGAAGGTGGCAGAGCGCAGGTCGGGCCGAGCGGTCCGGAACAGGGCTGGAAAACCCCAATTTCTCCCCCC
>NW_009226876.1:0-215 GCF_000690835.1 Fulmarus glacialis | reverse complement strand
CAGCCGCAGACGCGGGCGCACACGGGGCGCGAGGCGGGTCGGGGATATTTATTGCTTTAAACTTTCCCCTTTGTTATCTTCCCCGTGTCAGGAAGTGTTCGAGGACAGGAAATACAGCGGCGATTTTGTCTCCGGGGTGAACAGAAATCTCTGGGTAGCGAGTGAGTTTAAGGCCCGCTCTTTCCAGTCCCGGCTCTGGGGGGGGTCCCACCGGG
>NW_009226875.1:1063-1751 GCF_000690835.1 Fulmarus glacialis | reverse complement strand
ATCATGGGGAGCGCAGCGGGGCACGGACCTGCTCCGTACGGCCGCGGAGCGGGAACCCCCCGAGGCTTTCCGAGCAGCAGCCCGCTGACAGCCTCTGCGCGCAGACTTCTTAGCTCTTGCAGCGATGCCTTCTAGATGTTTCCCAACAATCACGTTGCCTAATTGTTATAATCTAAGTGACTGATGCCTTGTTTACAAGGGAGCCTTGTCTTTGTTCTCGAGATCTGCCCTTGAGTCCTTGTCGAGTGTCAGCGCTGGTTTATGGGTATTTCGGTCTGTCTGCATCGGGTTGTTTATGCAGGCAGTTTAAACAAAAAAGAACAGTTTTAGAGCTGCAAGTTTATTTCAGCTCTGCGTAGGAGGGGAGGAAAGGGGAGAGAGATGATGCTGTGTGGATGTGTATAGGTATGGTAAAAAGTGCTTTGCAGCCCCTCTGACGGAGACCCAGCTGATCAGCAAACTGCTAATGGAGAGTATGAACGCTGTGACTGCTCCCGCTTCGGCTCTGATCCATCAGAGGTTCGGTGTCAAATTAGAAACCAGCCCGGTTTGCAGTTTGTGCTCTGAAGTTGTTGGCATCTGCCTGGGGGAACTAAATCAGATTTGTCTTTATGCCTGCCTTGGGGAGCGAAACCGCCATCACCAGGGTCTGTCGGAGACACATTGAGCGAAGCGGGAGCCGGCACAG
>NW_009226875.1:0-1005 GCF_000690835.1 Fulmarus glacialis | reverse complement strand
ACCCCGCCCGCCGCTCCGGCTTGGGGAAGATGCCTGGGGAGAGAAAGGCCGCCGAGCTGTGTGTTAAGTCTTACAAGCCTGACCGCTTAGCTACAAATCCTCATGTAGGTTATGCTCTGTATTGAATAGGCGAAATTGTTGGACATCATACACTGCAGAGTCCGTACTGCAGGTCACGGAGCTGCAAAGCCCGGTCCAAATCAGGCAGACAAGCGTGGCGACTGGCTTCTCGCCGGGGCTGCTCACGCGCAGCGCGGGGCGCGGTCGGGGGCTGTGAACTTTGCCTTCAGAGTCGGGGCTGCGCGGCCCCGACGCGGGCCGGATCAGCACACCGAGCAGGCTGGTCAGCACGCAAAGTGCTTTAGAGGTGGGTGGGAGAGCCCTGACGCTGCCTCCAGCTGTGCCCCCTTTCCCTCCTTTCTCTCTGAAAGACAAATGGGTCAGAACAGGCGTTTTCAATCTTGCTGACGTCCTGCCCGGCCTGGCATCGGAGCCGTGTGTGACACGACCTTCCACGGCCCCGCCGTGTGTGACACGACCTTTCACGGCCCCGCCACAGCGGCCGACGGCTGCAGCGTGTAATTAATGTGCCAAAATGCCAGTCTGGAGCTGCGTGCTTTTTCCATAATACATGAAAGGGCCATTTAGATGGAGAACGCCGGGTAAAACAGCTCTCGTGTGGGTTGTCCGCTGCTGATCTGAATGCACTTGAGTGCCTGGATTGCTCCGAGCTGCTCGCTTTTGCTCCACGAAAGCATCAAGGGGGAAAAGCTGAGCAATGCCCTGTGTTTTCAGGAGCAGCGCAGGTGAAGGCTGGAAGGACAGTGCAGGTTCTGCCCCTGCAGCGGGCAGGGAAAGGCGAAAGGGAAGTTCAAGGTTTGAAGGTTTGGATTTTATTGTGTGTGTGGGTGGTCGCTGCTGATCCTTAAATCAGAAGGTGCTGTTTGAATGGTGCACGCCGAGCGGCCGTGCTTTAGGCAGGTTCGTGCGGGAGGGGCCGGGGGA
>NW_009226874.1:0-717 GCF_000690835.1 Fulmarus glacialis | reverse complement strand
CCAAACCATTCTATGATTCTATGAAGGTAAGTGTAAATATAAATACAAAAATATAAATAGTATGCCTTTCCAAATAATATTTACATTGAGCATTTAGTTTTGGTGTACACTTATGTAAATACAGAAGTGCATTTATTCCAAGGCCATTTCAATTTCCAACTTCCTAGGTTCTGGAAGGATGCGTCTAGGGTTTGTGCTTTCCACCTTAACACTCTGCGTTGGTATAAGGGTTATAACCTAACCTGACGAAACATACTGTATCCAAGCCTATCCAGCTATGTGGCCACTGTAGAAGCAGAGGGGGAACAAAAACAACAACAACAAAAAAAAAACCAGAAAACCAAACCACTAAATACACACGTGCTTTACACACACCGAGAAATGCACATGTACAATTTAAATCAGGCACTACCCCAGTAAATAAGACCTTGGTCTGTACTGCAGGGCACAATGTGCTGTTAATCCAAACTCTAATTTGTTTATACGGCCGAGGCTCGCAGCACACGCATACCTTCGAAACCAAGCAAAAAATCATGGAGCCGATACATGTTTGTGCCGAGCACCCCCACGCACATCTGCAGGCACACGTGGGTGCACGGCCACGGTACGCCTGCTGGATAACTTCACATCCACGCAGGCCGGGCCGTCAGTAAGAAACGGCGGTGGAGGAGGAGGAAGCAGCCTTCGCCGCCTCCCACAGCGCCCGCGGCCCGCGCC
>NW_009226873.1:29040-31834 GCF_000690835.1 Fulmarus glacialis | reverse complement strand
AACCTTAATGATTCTATGATTCTATCTGCCTATGCAACATCATTACACAGAGTTGAAACACACTAGGAGTGGTTTCTATCCAACCCCAAGATTAGTCTTTGAAAGCACAATGCACTTCAGAAAGATGACATGGTATTATTTCACTTTGAAATTCTTATGTCCCACTTAGCAGCCAAAACAAGCCTTTTTAAGGATGGACCCTGAATGTTGCACAACAGAAGTCACAGTGCCCGGACTCTCAGATTGCTTTTAGTAAAGGCTTCTTTCTGTGCTTCCTGCGCCTTTAGGACTGAGGCATTGCCAACTGCAGGGGTCCGTGTGGAGTCTCCAGCAAGTCAACTAAGTATAAAATTAAACCAGTCTTTTTTAAAGGTTAATTCCATAGTAAGTGACTACCACTTAATGCTTAAGTTTTATTATTTCCAGAAACTGTGCCTCATGGGCCTAACTTGACAGAACTGAATTTCCTTGAGATGGATTTTTTAAAGTTCTCATTACTGTTCATTGGCATTCAAAATGTCTTCCTATCATGCAAGTACAGGCAAATATCATCAGGTCTGAACTGTAAGCAAACTGTCACAGCAGTGACAGGCTATCAAACCAATTAAGGGCTATCATACCTCCTTTGGTCACAAGCCTGCATTTTATCTGCTCTTACCTGTGTCAGAATAAAGACAGGAAGATGTACTTGTCTGTAGAACAATCACACCCTTTAAGAATACCTCCACCAAATTCAAGTGTGGCTAACAGGACAGACACTCTTCCAAATCCAATAATCGTCATACTCTGCAGTTTCGAATAAAGCTCCCTCAGCAATAGCTTAAACAGCTTTCAACTCAATATATATCGCCTAAGCTAGCAGGTTCTCCGAAAATAACACTAAGCCTTTACTTGAACCTGCACATTCTCTGCTTCCTTGGACCCTTACCTCCATCAGGACTTGAGCTGTAACATCTGACTTTGGGGTGGCATTCAGCAGCTCAGAGATGTCCTTGTGTAGCAGATTTGATTCTTAAGAGCTCAGCCTGTTTTTCAAGGGCTCAGGCACAGCAATCTGATAAAGCTAAGTTCCCCTTAAGGAAGGAGAGTGTGAGCAGAATCCAAGCTTCGTTTTTTGAAGCCCCTCCCCTAAGCATAAGCAGAGAACAGGAGATTGTCTTTAAACAAAGGAACAACATTCAGAGTCTCTTTAGGAATAAGCACATAACATACAGACTCATTTGCCACAGGAGCATACAGGAAGAAGAGATCCGTATCTTTTGAAGGGGAAGAGTCAGTGAAAGGCTGGGCTCTGCCCACGGAGAAACAGGTCCTTCCTACCTAGGGTGTCTCTCCCTCACTGCTGTCAGCATGTGTTCAGGACCATCCATCTTAAAGAGAGCCCTCTCACCAAAAAGCCATTTTAAAATACAACTTACCTCAGGACACAAAAGCCACAAAGAGCTGGAGAGCAGCCTCTACGCATTTAGCTGGGGAAGAAGTGTGCAGTGGTAACAGCCACACATCAAAGTATCTTTCTAGCTACTTTCCTCTCTACTGAAACAGGCCACAATTGCAAGGAGTCTTTTAGCTCTCCTGTCTCTGTTGTGTTCCCAGCAACCCTCCTCCTGCCATCCCCACGGTTCAGTCAACATTTATAAAAAGCACATCTTCATGAGATGCAAGAGGCAAATGAGAAGTTTGTTTACACAATAATGTTTCATTAGAAAAAACTCAGTCCCTCTGGAGTCCCTGCAGAGCTGACAGACCTTTCAGGGTATGACTTCCCCCAGCATCAGGGCGGTATCCTTTTCTGCTCAGAGCTGGTGGTGGAAGAGACCACTTGCTTGAATCTCCCATCTCCCACCTTTGTTGCTTTGTAGCTTTCACAGTCCTATTTTAAGCAGCAAAAGCAGAGGCTGCTGCAAAAGCAGTGTAAGGAACAACATTGCTGACCCTCTGCTGAGCAAGGGATGGACATTGGGGCCCAGCTGGAGGGTAAAGTATCAGGAAGGTGAGGTATTTTATGCATTCACACCGTGCTCAGAAGGCATTCAATGGTGGCAGCCATGAACAGCATCTGGACCTCACCCAGGACACTTCAACATGTTTCTAGGGGACAAAGGTGCTTCCTGGGACAGCCCTGGACTGCTATAGCCCTTGCTCCACCATTATCACAAAAGAGAAACTTTTTAGCGGTGTACCTCTAGAGAGACGGCTGTGCCAGGGCTTGCATGCACGGGGAAGCTGTTCTAAGGGGACGGCAGCCATGAACAGCATCTGGACCTCACCCAGGACACTTCAACATGTTTCTAGGGGACAAAGGTGCTTCCTGGGACAGCCCTGGACTGCTATAGCCCTTGCTCCACCATTATCACAAAAGAGAAACTTTTTAGCGGTGTACCTCTAGAGAGACGGCTGTGCCAGGGCTTGCATGCACGGGGAAGCTGTTCTAAGGGGACGTCCGCGGCCTTCCGCTGAGCCGCCCGGCTCAGCCATGGCGGCAGCGCCCTCTGCCGCCTCCGCGAGACGGGCGAAAGGGCGGGAAAAGGCGCCGTGTCCCGCTCTGAGGCGAGGGCAGAGCCGCCGGGGAGGGCGGCAGGGAGCAGGGCGGGCAGCATTCGAGGCGAAGCCTTCTCCCTAAGCACCGCCAGACCCCCTGCCTCCTGGCTGTCACGGCTCAGAGGCGAAGCAGCAGGAGAGGGCTGAGACCCTGCAACAGCTGTCAGAGGGCAGGTTCAGCCCTCCCGCTCTGGAAACCTGTCTCTGACAGAGGCTGGAGGGAAAGGGAGCATAAAAAAGAACGAAAACGCCC
>NW_009226873.1:10636-28973 GCF_000690835.1 Fulmarus glacialis | reverse complement strand
AAGCATAAAAAGTAACGAAGAGTCACCTCTCAGCAGGCTGTGGAGCACCCAGCCAAGAAGGGAAGAAACTCACCTCTCCCTGCTGACACCCAGCCGTGGCCTCTTTCCTGACACATAAGCCTATGCAGCCTTGCAGCTACATGTAGCCAGTCAGTGGAAGATGACCACTCGCACTGCGAAGAGCATTGACTTCAGTTGTTTACTTCCCATGCCATGGGGAAGACTATAAAGGATAAACTAGTTAAGTGGAGAAAACATTCCCCCTTCCCTGCAATCATTTACTATTATCATTGCAGTGCTTGCAACTGCCACCAGAGAAAGCCAGGCTACCTCAGTCTGCCAATCTCCGCAGGCACAGCACGAAGAAAGAGCCCTTCCTTGACGAGAAACCACTACCCAGACGCATTTGGCAAGGGGCTTTGCTTGAGAGGACCATTTCTACCCAAGCAACAGTTAGAACAAATTAATCAGCAGCAGGATGATTAAGGGCCATCCTACTGCTAGAGCAGCCTTTTCACATAGGGTTTTGCTGGTCCTCTTCTAAGTTGCACCTAAGCTGGAAAGCTCATCAAACTCTCCATCACCATCAGAGGAAGAGGTTGATGTGCTGCGTGGAAATAATCCAAGCACTTGGGGCTTGGGGCTGACAGCGAAGGCATAGAGTTTTCTGTGACCAAGGGTTTGTGGCAGCTATAGAAGGAATCAGTCTTCTCCACCTGGTTTACTTCAGTTGCAACACAACCTTGGCCTTTGCTTGAGAGAGATCACTAAGTCAAATAATGTGGCTTAGCAAGGACTGTCAGGCTTTAGAAGAAAACTTCCAATAAAGTCTGTCTCATGACAATTCAACACCAGATCCCAGACCCGCTCTTATTAAAGACATCCCAATTCGTGAGGCCACATAGGCAGTGCCATGCTTTGCAGGCTGAATTTAAGACTACAGTCCAGGTCCAGGCATGCATTTATTCTAGCTGCAATAGATACAAACCATATTCTAAGAAACAGAGCAATTAAGCTGTAAAAAATTTTCTTTCTCTCACTAACCAGACATGCCTCAGGCCTTATGACTAAGATGAAAAGTACTTTTTCTTCCAGCATTATGTTCTTCTAATAGAAATGTTAGACAAATTCAGCAAATATTCAGTTGCTAAATGTCTGAGGAAAGCCTGCATTACTGGGGGGGGGGGGCCGCAGAAAAAGAGCTCCAGGCCAAGCTTTTCTAGGACTAGAGAATTTTGGCACCAAACATGCAACCCTATAAAAAAGCTCACGTTACAAGAAAGCATTTGACCTAAAACTCAGGCCACTATAAAACAGCGTCCCATATTAGGTACCCAAAATGTGTATTCAGATGTGGAAAATTTGGGCTGTTCTTAGTTGTGATCCAAGACTTTCCCCTCTGCAGAGAAACAGGTCTGCAAGGGTTAGGGAACATGCTGCCAGCATAGCTATAAGAAAGGATTTTTTCAAGCACTGGCAGCCAGTGTTAACAGCAGCGAAGGGGCACTTTACGGTGCCAGACCCCAATGAGACTTCATAAAGCAGGAGAAGGAGAGAGCACTGCCAAAGCCTGACTGGCAATAACATTAATAAGGGCCAATGAGCCCTCAGAGTGCTTCCAAGCATTAAGCATTAGCTCTTGGAGATAGCAGGCTTCTATCAGATACCAGACAAGGGAAGTTCAAGTGAAAAGCAGAGGTAGGCACAAAACTCAAGGAGTTTGGCAGCAGCTGAATCCTCTGATCAGAAACAGGCTATTATTATTACTGTCAGCTGACGGGCAGACTAGTGTAATGGCAAGGCTCAGAAGGCAATTCCTGAAAGGGAGAGATGCAGAGGGATTTTTTCCCATTACATTCAAAAGCTACTTACAGACATTCATTGAAGACTCCCATCCTTCACGAACAACTCATCCCATCACTGTTTTTACTTGCTAGTGGTTTTCTGACAGCACAAAAAAAATACACCCTAGTTCTGAATGTCATGAGTCCTTCCCTCCTCTCCTGCTCAGCTCAGAATATAATTGAAAGCACAACATGTAAGTTCCAGTCTTCCCCTGCTTTGCCCCTTTGCTATTTCTCCTGCATTTTAGGCATGGCAGCTCTAAAAGGGTTAATACCTTTGCTCATAACAATAAGCCAAACGGCTTCCTCCAGTGAATCCTTCACCTGTAGGTTTCAAATAAGCATTGCTAGGAAAAATCTGCCATATATCAGCATGCATCCTAAACTACTCAATCCCATTAACAGTCTGGCTTGTGCTTTCAGGAAAATAACAAGAAGCCTGGATAAAGTGTTTTTTGTTTTGTTTTTAAATCTAAATTCACTTTAATGTGGTCAAATTATGATAGCATTTTTGTGACTTGTCTAACTCTTTCAGTGGATCTATTGGATGTTTCAAGTCAAGTGGGTGAAAATGAGGAGAAGTTATAAACTGCTTTGCCCTTTCTGAGCAGGACTGCCATGTCACTTACCCCAAGCCTGCCAGCAAATTAAATACTCAGAAAAGGCATTAGAATCAGCCCATCTGTGAGGAGCAGAAAGAAGCAGCTGGGTGCACCAGGATGATGCACATGCACAGGATCACACCAGCTCAGAAGCTGCTGATTAAACCATAACTTCCTGTAAATTTGCAGCATCAGTGCCTGGCACAAGAGGCAGAAAACAGCAGGCCACCTTTCTGTTAGCCTCAATCCTGCAGCACAGAAACAAGGAAATAATGAAGCTAGCAGAAATAAGGAAATGGAAACTAGTTTGTCAGACCACACTGAGTAGGAGAGAAGGCTCTCAAACCTCATTAGCAATAAATTAGGTCTCAAAGGAGATACTAATACTTCTAGAAGGAAGGGTGCCTGAAGCATCACCTGAGCAACAGCAACTCTGCAACCATATTCTCCTGCAAAATAGAAAGTGCCACCCTAGTACTCTAGGACATAAAGGATCCCTCCGCCTTGCTCAGGAAGATAAAGACACAGCCTGAAACAAGAGGGCTTCCAGGGAGAGGTTCCCACAGTATGCCAAGGATGACGGCTCAGCACCCATCCTGGGAAGATTCAGTTCTTTCTCACTGACTCTCATAGTGCTACAAGCAAGTTACAGGAGAGAAACAGGAGAATACTCTGTTCTTTTTCTTAGCTGGAAAAGAAGAAAGTAGTGTTAGGTCAGGGACAAAGGAACCAAAAAGTTTAAAGAGTGACGAACTGCTCTACGCAGAGTTTCACCAGTTTCAATTCAAAATCCATTGGCTGACTAGTCCAGCATTGCCAGATCAGCTGTTTCTCCCTTCAGTGTATTATCACCCTAGTTATTTCAGCACAAGTTAGGAGATGACCTTCCGGGGACTATAATCTGAACCAGTGCCCTTTTCTGGCAACACGACGTATGAATTGCAGGACAGTGATACAATCAACTTGCTTGCCACGCTTTGCTGAATGAGGCCACTTTATCTTTCCCTCTACAGCTCAGAGAGGGACAGCTCCACCTTCTTCAAGGGGTAAGTGGGCATAAGCCTGTTGCCAATGTGAAAGAAGCTGCTGATAGAAAGAATAGATATGAGAGCAGACAAGGATCACAAAAGGGAATTCAGAGTTTTATTTCCAAAAAAGAGCAATGTAGTGTTGAAATAAAAATCAAGTTCAATTAGTTTTCCTCTGATTTGAACGGCTACAAAAATAGATTCTACCCAAATCCATAAAGCCAGTTAACAATACCATAACAAACAAAAACCAAAATTACTCATTCAGATACCACATACAGCAGTCACAGGAATCTAGCATATATTATTTAATGTTTTTTTTAAAAAGTAAATTTCTAAAATGTTTCTGTTAAAACTGAAATACCCATACGATTTTTAAAAAATTGTACAAAAAATAATTTTAAACCAGTTGGAGGTAACAGTGTGCGTTTATTAAAATCCTGCACCAAGGCAGTAACATTTATAATTTAAAACCCAGCCCCGTAGAAAAGAGAAATGTGCAAACATTTAAAAGTTAGGTGTACTCAGAGGCTTGTGGTGCATCAGACCTGGTGATCCACTTCTGTCCTAATGCAAGGCGGGCTCCAAGAGGAAATGTCTCTAATGAGGCACTAAAAGGGGAGGCAGAGGCAGGCATGCATATGCATGCAAGTTGCAGCTCACTAGCCTGCGATGCAGGGAGCAGTGGTGCCCTCTCCCCAGGGACGGTTTGCCCAATCAGTAGTGTTATGGCACTCAATCCAATGCCAGAAAGTCAGTGATGAATTCTGGTCAATCTGCTTTGGGATAAAAAAACGCAAAAGCCACTTTAGAAAACAGAAGTTGAAAGCTAATGAGAGCTAATGAGTTGATATACTCAACAGATTATTGCTATGAGCTCTGGCTACCTCTCCAGCTTGTTTTACGGTAAGGTTAAGAGTCAGGCAGGAGCCTTCAAAGGATTTTTATCTCTTCCTTTAAAACTGATGCAGCGTATTTATTCATGTGGCACAAGGTGTGAACAGCGCTAGTACACCACACAGCCAGCAGATTCCCATCCTGAAAATTCAGAGTTCTGCACTATCACAAAGCATTTAAATAAGCTAAATTTTATAAACAAACTTCACTCTACTTTCTGCTTCCTTTGGCTACTTCACTGGGCTTGAAATATCCTTAGCCTTACCTACCTCCTCCATTACTTAGTCCATGTCCTAATGGACTTCTTGCCAAATTTCTTTCTGCATAGCTCCTGCAAAGACACAAGAAAAGATTCATTATTGCAATGCACTATCATCCCATCCACTCCCAGCTGCTGACAGAAGACCAGGATTAGGTAGTGTCCAGAGGAAGTGTGCAGAGCAGAGCATGTCAGGCAGTCACTTATCCTTACACACCAGCAGTTACCAATCCCACCAAGCTTCCTGCATCCGTTGCAAACAGTAGTCCTTTGTCTACACTTCCGTAGCCCCTGTCACCTGAACATCAGTATTCTAGGGAGACAAGATAAAGCCCCGCACCCATGGTGGTAGCTTAGCTCTATTGTATAGGCAGAATGGGAGCAGAGATACTGAACACGTCCAAGTGACAGTGTCAAGCCAGGATTAAAACTCCAGAGTCCCATCCTCGACCAACTAAGCCCATGTGGCCTGCCCTTAGATCAGTATGGGTTGACACGAATAGAAACCTGTATGCGAATACTCAGAGTCCTGTTCCTTTGGGATGTGGGAATGTGATCTCTCCTGCTTTTCGGAGAGAAAGAGACAAAGCATTATTCATAAAAAACATCAAGGGACAACATGTGAAAGAGAACCTGCCTCTCTCTTACTATTTCCCTTTGATAGTTTGTGGGACACATACATGACCACATTCCAGCACAAAGATCCATCACGTTGGGCATCCCCCTGCTTTCAACTAGAAATGCCCTCCCTTGCCAGCACCACTCATTAGGAACAGAAGTTGGTTGATACTCACCCTCTGCCGCCCTCCAGAGTACTCTGGATCTCCTTCAGGACTTCTGGAAAGCAGAGGGTTAAAGCAGTGAGCCAAACTAGCGGAGACCTACTTTCAGGCAGCAGCCTAGCCACATTTTGAACAGCCTTTAAAACCTGCCTCCCACAACACAGAGGTCAGACCTTATAATATCATTGCCTCTTCAACGGTACTAGGTTTTTACTGAACAGGCTGGCATAAAGGACTGAAGCAGTCATTTGCCAGAGGAAATGTTGCCAGTCCCAGTGTACCAGAGCCCCAAAGGAACAGTCTGTTCCAGCTGTCATTTTACACAAGTCCTACTGGAAAGTAAAAATCCTTCTCTTACCGCAGCAGTGAATGCCGCTATGTGGAACAACCCCTGCCTGAGGTCATGACTGTCTTTCCAACCCCTCACTTCTACTGATTCATGAAGACCCAGTACTTCTACCAGACTCATGTAATTGCAGATCCCTTGGAACTGAGTACTGGAACCCACAAAATTCTGAGCAGCTTTCTTCTTTTCCCACCCAGAAAGGCACCTGCCCTGTCAGTAGCAAGACTTCATCTCACTCACTTTCGTCATTGAGTAAGGCATGTTCCATCAGCCTCCCAGACTTCCTTTCTAAAAAAAGAGTAGGAAAAAAGCTTTTACCTATCAATATTTTCCCCTCTTCATGAAATATGTGCAGTTGTGGAAACCCACAGTAGAACTAGATTTTTTTTTTTCCCTGTTAAGTACCTTTGGCTTTACTGAGTGCTTCACAACTAATCCTTAAAGCCTCTCACATACTGAATTGTATTTTCCAGCAATACTAGTTTGGCTAACAGAAGATCTCATCTGTAATTTCAGACCTTATCTTCCCACAGCCTCTTCCTTCCAGCAGAAACTACGTTCTATCCTTTCAAGGCAATCTTGCCACATGCAACTTACTTTAGAGCTAGCAACTACCGTGTCCAAGCAGGTCACAATGTCTCCCCTCATATCCCTCCTTACTTTCCCCTTTCTTAGGTAGAAAACATCAACTGTAGCAATAGGAAAGATGTTTCAGTGTTTACACATCACCATGCTACATTTAGTACAATTATTTTTTGCTTACCATCTTCTCCATAGTCACCCAAACTCCTTCCTGATCCCCTAGAAAAGGAAAGAAGGCAGAAAAACAAACACTGACTCTAAGGCATAGGGGTGCAGAGAATTCATGTATACTCTTGGCAGCTACAAGAAGTTCCAGTGCATGCTAACTAAGTGGTTCGCTGAGCAAGAATGTAGGAAGGGCTTCATCACATGTTCGTGATGCAGAAGTCTGCAGGCACCAGAGAACATTTCTAAACTTTTGGAATAAAATTCCTATAGGATCTCCATGAGTGTCAGATCTACTGTTATTTGCTGATGTTCCAAGAGGAGAGAAGGAACACTGGCTTTTCCTTCACAGAACAGCAGTTCAGCCTCACCAGTAACACACAGCCCCTGAAGTATGCAAGAGTCAGGTGTCAGTCAGACACATCATTAGGAAACAAGTAAAGCAAGCCACAGCTTACAGTTTATGACTCTAGCTTAGGGATACCAATTCCAATGCTTCACTACTTTGTCCCACCAGCTGTACTGCAAGTAGGAAAACCATCAGGGAGAAGGTTACATTTCCTCATGCCAATCCATCTAGGAATGTTGTTAACAAGGACTTCAAAGTCTTTTTTTTTTTTTTTTTTTTTTTTTTTGAAAGATGACATTCTCTATAAATACAAAACTTTGTTGGAAACAGTCAAGTAGATGTCACTACTCAGACACAGTCAGTGTGCAAGAGTTTTACAGGCTTTACCTGGATTTTCTTACAGCATTCTCCATGCCAGACTTGTTGTGCACATGATTGTTGCTTGTAACTTCTGGCATGTCCACAACACACCGGGGCTCCACTAACCATTTGGTAGAAAGGGAAAACCTCTCAAACTCCGATGGTGAGATCAGATAGAAACCTACAGATGATTGGGAATTTATAAGCAATTCTCAAGTCCAAGAATACAGTTCCAGAACTAGAGGTGATCCAAAAAAGAACAGATCTAAGCATCCTCTATGTTTGGCAGAAAGGGTTTGCATTTCCTCCTATCTAAATGAGGAGGAATCGTTGAGGAAGATATTACCCCAGTTTCCCAAGGATTGGTTAGCCTAGAGACTGGGCAATTTAAGATTATGCTGAGAGATAACTGTATTGTCCTGTGCTGACATTTATGAAAAGCAGCATAGAAAGATGTAAAAACTGAACTGCAAAGCAGCGATCCACCTTTAGCAGCCATAGAATGTTGGATCCCAGTTTTGCAATTTGAGTGTTGAGCCACAGGCATGTATAGAAAGCACAATGCAGCCACTTCCACAGTGCCTGCTGCTTAGAGAGCCTTTCTTTTGACTCCAGACGAAAGGAGGGTGGCCAGATGGAAGCTACCTATGGGACACATCCAACCTGTTATCTGAAAACTAGTGTATTCATTAACAATAATGGAATCAACTCACTTCTGCTTCTGCTAATTCATGTGTCAGTACCTGCTGGCAACTGGTACTGGCCAGAAACACATAATGGACATATTTATGTAATATTAGCGTATATACACAGCCAGTTCTAAACTAGGCCCTATAATCCCTTTTTCATTCCCGTTCTCAAACACAATAGAGGTAGATGATTTGGGAGAAGCACACCTTACCTTGGCCGTACTTGGTGAAGACGCAGGATGCAATGCCGCTCACATCCTCTTTGCGGATGCAAGGGTAGCGGATCTGTAACTTGAGGAAGGGCAGTGAGATGATCTGAATGTCTCCCAGGTTAGTCAGGACAGCCAGGTCATTTTCGCTGTAATCGTCAGTCTTGCAGCTGCCAAAGTTAGCAACAGTCACCTTTCGTACCCTACAGCCTTCCAGGGCCGTCAGCTTGAGCTTCAGTTTGGAGCTAACCTTGGGTAATGTGAATACCTGTCAATAGAAACAAGACACTGACATCTCTTTCCTGCACAATGGCAGCAGCCACACCCCAGGACATCTGCTGTTCCCTGCTTTAACAAGGTTTTCATTCACAGTGAATACACACAGGTGTAATCTAAGTCAACCTGGCCCCCTGCTCATGGGACAAGAAGTAATCAGCCAGCCAGTGTTAAAACCTGTTCTGTTCTGACATCAAGCAGTTTTACCCTTCAGGCTGCAAATTGCATTTCTCCCCTAGTTCTTTCAAAACACCTCTATATTTGGCTACAAATTATTACAGAAAAAGAACAGGGTTTACACTAACTGTGTGCTCTTCTGCATTAAAAAGCCAGGGCCAGCTTACAGCAAGCTACTTCAAGTCTTCTCTTCTATGCTGACTAGTTAGTGTGCAAAACAAGAAGCTTTTTTAGTTGCTTCATAGAAATGCCTACCAATTCCTGCTTCCGTACTAACCACAGCAAAAGCTCTTTCCCAAAAGCAGAAACAGCCTTATCCAAAGAGTATAATGTAATATAGGAATAAAATTTTTATGTTCAGCATGTGCACCACTATGCTGAATACCCAATTTGTCAGCACACCTGATTTACGGACTGCACCAAACAGAAACGCTGTTCCAGGGGTGTTATTCAGGTACAGAAGAATAAGTACTCCCAAGAGTTATGTTTCCACTGAGCACTGCTCAGTGCTTTAGCAGATTTTATGCGCAGTCCATATGCATCTCCTGGGTGATACTTACCTTAAACTGCTCTTCAGACACCACCAACAGTTGATGGCTGCCTTGCATATCAGGACTCTTAGAAAGGTCATGTGCTACTTCTAGAGGTTCTGGGAGGGGAGTGCTGCGTCCATCCAAGACGAGTATACCCACAACAGGAGCCCTGTGCATCAGCTGAATCTCTTTGGCTAGACAAGCAAGATAAAGAGGAAAATAAACAAACAGAAAAACCAAACAGGAGTCTAGTCAGAAACACTGTGTTAGAACCTCACTCACATCCTCTCAGAGCTGGAGACCTACACAATGTGGCTAGAGAAACCCTGCCTAAAAAGATTCAGTAGTTAAAGGGTATTTGGACTGAACTGGCTCATGTTAAACAGTAACTATTATTACATAAAGATAGCAGGTCCAGCTGTCAGAATAAGGTACATGTGCACTGAGGCTTTATGGTAAACTTCAAATGACAGCTGATGCAAATTTAAATTTCTGAAGTCAGTAGGAAATGAAGCTAAGGCATGTCAAGCAGTGCTGGAGCTCACTTACTCTTCAGTTCAGTTGCTGCAGTGAGCATTGCTTAGCTCAGACACTGCTACATTTAGCTCCACTCTCACTGATAAACAGCAGTGATTGAGCTACCTTGCTTTTCTGTATGAAACTCTTGGTTATATGAGTGATAGCTCAGATCCATCAGGACCTTGTTTTCACAAGGCATACTTACCCTGCTCTGCCCTGACAGGTTCATCCATCCTCCTCTCTGCTGGAGGAATACGTAAACAGAAGGCGTAGACTGTACCTCCATTGGTGCCTGCCCACAAGGATGGGCAGTGGCGGGAGCCTGGAGCAACAAGAAGGCTCATGAGCAAGGCACCATCTGTGACATCCTGGGATAACTGCTTTCCACTAGCTATACACATCCTCCCTCCTAAGTATCTTTATATTAGGGCAGACTTGCCAGGGCAACTACAGGTTCTTAGCACTTCTTTTCCAATATGTGTCCATCAGCAGCCCTCATAAAGGACATGGCTCGTGAGTAAAGGGAACAGAGTGCTCTTTTCATCAGACAGCACAATTGCTGCATCCAGTTTTCACATATTTGTATCACATATGAGAGAGTAAACTTGTGCATATCAGTTTGAGCTCTGATGCACAACCAGCCACCACCCTCACCAAAATTAAAAGGCTCTGCTGGGGCCAGGGGTGAACTTTAGAGTAATGAGACAAGGAAAAGCTTCTCCTAAAAAGTCAGAGGTCATTCCAGCACATTTGAAAACCATACATAAAGGCTGCATCCAAAGATGAACTACTACTTACTTGCCTTGGATTAGCCAGCAGCCAGAATGGCAAAATAACAATTCTGCATGAGAACATATGCTCTTGTTCTATATTAGTTTTTCAGCATAGCGCAAAATAGGACACAGGAGGTTTTCCTGGCAGTAAATCCTAATGCATTCCTTGGCAGAAGGAGGAAAAACCCATTCGGAAGAAAGGAGAGATGCTTTTTCTACTCACTGTCTCTCAAGAAGGTATCAGCAAAATATAAGGTGCGCACAAAGCCAGTGAAAGAGTCTTCTGCAGACCGGGCTTCAATCTTCCGCTGGACTGGAGCCAGTTCCATTTCCTGCAATGTGTCTTGGTCAAATTTGGCATTTGCTTCTTGCACCTTCAAAGATGAGGAGACATTTTGTCAGTCAGGCAAAGACATAGGGGAGAGAGAGATAGCACGAGTGGCAGCAATAGAAAGGGAAAGCACCATCATACCAGTGAACAGGCATATTCTGCATCATATGTTCAACTATAGACAATATGTTTTCTCTAAAAATGCGACTATTTTATCTTAACAGATAGCAGCATCAGAAGTTGCCATTTTTACCCTTATACCAGTAGCTACTGATACCATAGCAGGACTGCAGATCACCTCCTGCTCTAGGCAGTCTAATCAGGACTCTGCATGCTCCAAGCTATAAACAGACAGGACCCCAAAAAGGTGGACAGCTCACCTCTGAGGCATTTCCACTACCTCCTCGTCGCTTCCTACTGGACACCCGGCTTCTTCTGATCCGCCTGAATGACTGACGGAGGGACTTCTTCAAGGACTTCACTCGAGACAGTGGGCCTTCTAAGGCCAATTGGTCACTGGGATGCAGTGTACACCTGAAAGAGAGGGACAGTAGACACGTGGTCACTTTCTACTGGGTGGCAATCACTCCCAAAAGTCCAACAGGACACGCACAAATGTCGGAACATGCTTATATATTCTTGAAGATCTTCAAAGACAGAGTCCAATGAGGCAGGGCGTCTTGCTACACTGACCGCTCTTGAGAAATCGCATATCACGACTTGCTTTGTTAGCAATTCCAGGCCATCTTTAACAGAGGATTACCATAGACCTCCTGGAAAGAAGATACTTACTTGACAAAGACCAGTCGTTTCTGCTGGTGGTCAAAAAGCCCAAAACCATGACTGGTACCAAAGGCCACAAGCTTCCATTCAGAGTGAAGGGCCAGTGAGGTGACCACAGCTGGTGGTTGACATTGGACAAGGACAAACGGCTGAAAACCAGCTTCAAATCGAACAGGTCCATCTCGAGTCTTTAGTTTCTCGTGACCTTTCCATCGATAGCCCTCTTGGTCCTGCAGGAGATCTGCTTCAGCATGGTCCACAACATGTTGTGCATCTTCATCATTCAGTTCCATCACCAGTACCTGCAAGGAGCAGGACAAACTTTGCTACAGCTTTTACAATGCAAGCAGTCCTCCAAGCTGCAGGCCTTCTCAGCAGCTGCAAAACTATAGCATCTCTCAGGGCTGATAAATAGCATTAGATAAAGTCTAAAATACAGATTAGAGAAAGCAGAGAACCATGAAACAACATTTCCAGCAACTGGATCGATTCACCACTATAGAAATGAGTATTTCCAATTTTAACGCATCTCCGAGTTGCACTGTGACAATCTGCACTAAAAACAAGGTTTATGATGACTGTTTATATTTCAATACCTGTCCTGCTGTACCAGCTACAGCCAAGTATCCACTGTATTTACACAGGTAGATCTTCTGGATCCCAAGTCTAGGATCATCACTATAAGGGTCGAAGGTACCAACCTAGGTGAGAGAATACACAATGGCTGGTCTTTGCAGATGCATTAACTAGGACAAGAATCAAAACTCCTCAGGTTTTCAGAAAGCTTGTACAAGCAATAGCTATCTTACCTTGCGAAGTGGAGGCCATTCATCCTCACCCAGGGTGTTCATGTTGTCATTGGGATCAGCATCTGTGAGAAATACTCTCACTGTGCTTAGCTTATAAAGGAGATGTAAGCAAACACCAGATGCATCCCAAAACCGCACAGTGCCATCTTCATGCCTGTATGGGGGAGGGTTACAGAAACACACATCATATGGGAGAACAGCAAATCACCAAGACGAGAAAGATAAAACAGAGGGGAAAGAAAACAACCAAAGATTAAACCACACTGTTTACAAAGCCCAGAGCTGTGGCAACCTAGAGCTTCAAGAGAAAGATTTTTTGGGGGTTTTTTGTGGGGTTTGGGTTTGGTTTAGGTTGGTTTTTTTAAATCGAGTTTGTTCTCCATGATCTGACACCAGTGAACATTTTAAGATCACTCCAAAAAGCACCGAAAAGGAAAAAAAGCTTAGCATACAGAAGGAAGAACTCATCCTGACAAAAATACTACTACTTGGAGGGAGGGAAAGAAATCAAGCTTTAATCTTAGTTCTCCAGGTGAAAACTGGCAACATTCTTCCAACGTAAGGGTAAGAACTTCTAACAACTTGGTGCATCAAGAATGAAGTCTAATCAGCCCGCTGAAATTCTTAAAAGTGCTTTGAAAAGAAAATGATACATTTTTATGCAATGAGACAATCTCTGGCTAGCTACTTCCACCAGTCAGCTAGATCTGTTCATGCTGATCAAAACAGAGAGGAGTCCAAGCTAACCTCTTTCTTGAGATTCAGAACAGTGTAAGGTAGAGGGGAAAATGCTTCAAAACCTGCAAGATTAAGCTCCCCTTTTACATTGCTCCCTTTGAACCAGTCTGGATTACTGCCTGCACTCCTACACTGATGTTTGTGGGGGGAATGGATAACACATCAGAACTACAAATAAGCCAACTTTATAGGTTATCTGTGGACATCAGGACCTGTTTGCTCAGAAGTAGTAGAATCAGTTAGCTTTACAAAGCTAGCAGCCCAGCTTTAAGAAGTTGTATTGTGAAGCTGCAGCCTTCTCCCTTCAAGATGAGCAGACTTTAATCCCATGGGAAGGCCTCAGTTCAAAAGGAAGAACAGAAACTGGAAAGGGCTCCTTGATTGTTATCAGTTAAGTACATACCCTGTCAGAAGCAAGTCCCTCTGCGGAGGATCTGGAGCTATGTTGGTGCCACCATCAATCGGCCATGGCTACAAATACATTAAGGGAAGACTATGACTTCCTAGGCAGTGACAGTGTGAAGAGAATATGCAGTCAGCAGGAGAGCATGAACTTCAGTGCAAGTGGCAGTGAGAGAGTCCATGCTGTTAGCTTTTGTTTGGACTAGATGTTCCTGTTCTGACACCAGCTGTGCTTTTTAGAAGATATTCTACACATTTCCTCAAGAAGCTGTGCCGAAAGCTTCTAAGCAAGAAGTTTGTTACCACTGACAGCTGGGAACACTCAGACTTTCCTTCTGGCTTGTCAAAGCCTGAAAAAAATATCACATTTTAATCCCCAGTGTGAATAACTGTATTGGTGGTGCTCTGGGAAAAAGCCTTTCTTGACCCTATTAAGAGGCAGGACAACTTCTGTTGGTACTCATCCCTTCACACGCAGTCAGCAGCACAGACCACCCACATTCTGAGCAGTCATGCTGTTCTTAAATGCATGGGAACACATGTACATTTAAAACTGCCATACCATATTTGAGTAGTGAATGTTCTGCTTGCTCCCAGCACTGATAATCCTCTCCCACAGTTTCAGCGGTATGTTGGAGACATGGTGTGAGCAGGTGATGGCTGAGCAATGGAGAGAAGCCAGGTATGGAGGATGGACTGCTGGCCAGCCTGCAGTTTTCAAGTCTATAACTACCAGCTCTTCTTCTGCCAGGACAACCATAGCAGAAGGGTCATCAAACTCTGCAGAAACAAGATTCATTGAGGCTGACAAAAATGACCATCCAAGGTTAATGGAAACAAGCTTCCTGTAAGGCTTATTTGAAAACTGTTATCACAGAGCTCTACACAAACATTTTTGTTGGCAAAACCTCTAAATGCTTCTGTGTTAACTGGGCCTATTGAGGCACTAATGTTAATACATTTCAAGATACTAACAGATTTACTGCAAATTCATGTTTCTTTACACCACTTCTGGGACTGCCAGAGTGACTTTTTATAGATTCCACTGCAGAATAAAAAAATTTGTTAACAACATACATGGCTAAATAACACAAGTTCATATTCACCATTGTAACAGCGAGAACTCAAAGGACTTTATCTACAACTAATTAACAGCATGGGGTAGACAGACATGCATACATCCCAGCAGTGACCCATTTAGTACTGTGTTAGGACCACAGTCCATCTAGGCTAAGCTGCTTAAACACAGTAATGCCTTGGGTTCTGCAGAATGATTCTCTGCTTGAACTGACAAGTATTTACAATTCAGCTCTCTTACTTTTCATTTTCCCTGCTTCTCATATGTTGTGACACATCCTCTGGACTTTCTTTTTTAAAGAGTGTGTACATCATCTAATATATATTCACATGTATATTAGACAAGATTACAAACACAAGAAATCTGTTAATGTAACTTTACAGATAACACCTGACACAATCAAGAATTTAAGATTTTTCATTGCAACTAGAATTAAAGTGAAAAAAATTTAGTCTACAAGGACATTATTGCAGTAACGTTCCAAGACAGCCACAACAGCAACTGGTGGGGAAAACCAAAACCATGAATCAGTTCACACCAATAACGATTAACACAGCTACAGAAATCTAAGTGAATACACAGCTGTAATGTGTCACATCGGGGGCAGGGAGGTGATAAACAGCGAGCCATATGCAACCTAGCAGCTTTTCACTGACCTTCCCTGCTAACCTGTACTTTTACTTCCCTTCTTTAGTTGTTTGATTACCTGGAATACACTTGCAAGAAGGCACGTCTATAAGCAAGCACATACCAACGCTGTTCACTCAGCAAAATTAACTTCAAGTAATTAGTACTTGGCACCACTCTAGTTAGACACCTGAAGTTTCACCTCTGACTAGTCACAGCCATAACACACCACTAATCAGTTCAGTTTCTTCATGAAAAAATGTTTTATGTTCAGTTTTACTTTGCTTTCTTATATGTCACTATTTGCAGTTGCCTACAGGACTTCTGAATAGAACAAATAATATCATACCTGTACTACATTATGCATGATCAGCCCTGCACTCTGACAGCTGCTGCCAATATTAACCAAATATGCTCTGTTTTAACAACAATTTTTTCCATGCAAAGGCACACATCTGAGCTCATTGCTTATGGCAAGAATCTATTTTAAGTTGCTGAAGTAGCAAGCATACTAGAATTTGTCATGACTGCCATATACTCATCCACCTGCTAATTTAAAAAAAAAGAAAACAGGAAGGGCTAGCCTTTTAAAAATTGTTTCCACAGCATATTCAGCGTAGTGGAAAGTCACCAGCTACCATCATGCTGCAATGCATAAGCTTTGTGCTTATTAAATTAAGTGGCTTTGGTATACAATTAATACCTTCGTATTGCCATTGCAGGGAAGACTGCTTAAGGGCAAACAAGGCAAGCTACGTAGACCCACTAAGCTTAGGCAATCAGCCACAAGGAAGCTTGTCAACCACAGAAACCTCATTTTATTGTAAAAAAACTTCCTCATCTAAGTGCAACAGCTTCAGCTTCCTGTAGCAGCTCCTGTCTGTACCCACTAGAAGTCGTGTTAACTAAATAATTCAATCCTTGGGAAGTATAAATATAAAGCCTGTTAAGTTCAGTTACTTCATCCTAAAGAACTTCTAATAATACCCAGGAATTGAACTTTAAGTAGTCAATCTCTTGCCTAAAAAACCTCAGATTTCTTTCACCTTTAAGACTTTTGTTCCATCATCTAGAATCTCAGCTCTGACAACTTCATAGAAAGTAAAAGGGTCTAGTTTCTTTAATAATAAAAGCTAAACAGTACCTCAAGTTTAATGGCATTGTTAAGCTTGAAGGTATGTACCTATAGGTTCTGTACATTTGGAAGATGCTTATTAGGGAAAATCTATAACAACAAACATATACAGGTATTTCATTTCAATTACATTCTGCCTATTTCTTTACTGGTTTTTCAGTGACTTGAGAGGGTCTGTTAAGGTCTGGGGGGAGAGGCGAGGGGAATCCAAAAGCTGTTTCTTTATGCCTACTTTCCTAAGACAGTCCTCCCCTGGATCTGTGGTCTGCTTTGCACAATAGGCCAGAGGGAGCCAACCTGCATCCACATATTTGAATGCCCATGCCTGCACAGCATGTAGCTGGGCGCTGTCACCACCACCACTGGCAGTACATAAGACAAAAAGGTTTGGAAACTAGACTACTAGGCAAACCAGAAACTAGAAAGCCTGAGAAGATTCAGTAACAGAAGATCTGCCTACAAGCTCCTAAAAAGCTTCCAGACTGCTGCAATTTGGTCTGACCCAACTTCCAATGCTACACATTTGTGGAGCTTGAAATAGCATTTTATACTCAGTTACTTCAAGTTAACCAGAAGCATGAACTACACCAGCATTAGACAAACAGTTCTCGGGGAAAATCCTTTACAATTCCATGAAAAGAAAGAGTATTATGGCTACCATCGAAGTAAAGGCAACAAAGCTCTTCAACAGAAGCAAGAATCTGACAAGCTCTAAGCAAGCCATGGAATGAGTACTGTTCAGTTTTAGAACTATTTACATTCATGTTCACCAGCAGTAAGTAAACTAAGTTCTCTATATACTGACCCTTAGTTCTATGTCACCCTTTGCTGATTTATTACCCAGAGCTCTAGTCATAAATTCAGGTAGTAATTAAAAGAAACAGTGTCTCAGTGGGAGTAAATTCTGTTTTTAATTATTGCCTCCTTTGAAGTGCGATTTCCAAACAGCAATATTCAGATCCTCATTTCACGACCTGGTTATGTCCAGTGTCCAGCTTACACAGACATGAGCCTAAGAGATCTTTTCTCATTAATGGAGTAGCTTAATTTTTTGAGGAATGTATGGCATTTGTAACCAGCCCATTCTTTCTACCAGTATTTTACACTTCACTTTTAAATAGCAAATCTCTTTTACGGTTGGACTCAATCTTAAGGGTCTTTTCCAACTTAAATGATTCTATGATTCTCCATTAGAGTCTCAGAAAACCCCCAAACAACTGACATCCCTCACATTTCATATGCTATTTATACCAGGCAGATTCCCACATGCGTACACAGCTATTCTAATTCCTCAGTAATGCCCTTTCATCACATACCTGCAGTAGGCTCTGAACTGAAGATTATAAAGAAGTCTATCACCCGTGACGTGAAGTCAAAAGCTGTTTGCTGACTGCCATGGACAACAGAGATACTGTGCCGGTCACCATAGCTAGCCCGGGGCATCCCTCCTTGGAATATAATGTAAGGAAGCCTTAAGAGAAAGACAGTTAGAGTGGTGTATGCTGAAGTGAAGAGTAGGCAAAATTTCAAAGACATGAAGCAAGTCAAACTTTGACAAAAAATTCTTATAACATTACTCTAAAGGGCTCTTACGGTATTACGCATTGCACCCTTTAAATGCCTTTGAACATGAGAGTGAACATGCCTTTGAAGGGTGAGAGTGAAGGGATACACCACGAACTTACCCATTTTTTGTTGTCTGCCAATAGATCTTGGAGATGGCCTTGCAAGGAAAAGGACCTAAGAGAACAGAGTTATTTGCCATAATTCAAGAAGTGCATCGTTACGTTAAGAAGTTTCTTATTCTGCTTCACCTAGGTCACCTCAGCCTCCAAGGCAAGGGGAGCCACCTGAATTAGTAGGCACCACCACCACCTCCCCAGACCAAGCCACATCAGACAACAAGTCTTCTGGGACACACTGGCCACGGTACTCCTCAGTAAAACAAGGATTAGACTCAAGGGAAGTTTTGAACTATGTTGCTGATGGCTAACGGGGAGTGGAAGTGCTGTTGTAGAAGCTGATTAACTAGAAAGGATTGTTA
>NW_009226873.1:0-10400 GCF_000690835.1 Fulmarus glacialis | reverse complement strand
CAGGACACTTGAACTAAAACAAAGAGCTGAATCACCAACACCCTTCTTCATAAGGGACACTAAGTTCTTCAACACATTTGCTCTCAATGTTCAGAACAGACCTCAACATTGTAAAGGAGTTTAAAATCCAAGAAAAAAAACTGGACTGAAATCCCTTAGTCTAGGCTCACGACCCATTCAAAAGGCAGCTCTGCATTTTGCCATTAGGATTAAGCACTGGGGAGAACGCGACTTAAATATCCCACGCAAGCTCAAAATGAGTTTGCGTTTAGATGGATATGCAACAATTAAACCTCACTTACTGACCATAAGGCACAAGGTTTTCCAGAGGCTCAGGCTGCCTGTTGTCACTGGATACTGGCCACTGGGTGTAACTTCCATCATAATGACAACTAATGAATTTACTGCCATCCCTTTGCCAGTAGAGGTTCTCCAGTTGCTGAAGAGGAAGACACACAATGACTGCTCTCCAGAGAGCTGTTAACCCCCCCCAAAACCAATGCATTCTTACTAAAAAAAAAAACCTTTGTCAGGCTCTCCCTGCACCTACTTGTCTTCAGAGTGCTCTGAGAGGAGAGCGCCCTTGAACTGACTTTGGATTGAATTAATACCTGGCTGCCCAGGAAATGGTGTGTCACTTCATTATTCTGCAGGTCCCACAGGACAATCAAGCCCCTGCTGTATCCAATCAGGATCTGGTCGGGGTTCTTAGGATGCTCCCGAAGGGCTTCCACCAATTCACATGATCGCCTGTTACAGTAATCTTCTGGTACCCTACAGAAGCAGAAGAGAAAACCAAGAAAAGTTTATTCCAGGTACAACCCAATATGACTGTAATAACAGTTAAGGTATAAGAACAAGAAATTAAGCAACAAAAAGTTCAAACAGATGAGAATAAGTACGATCTTTCTACAAATCCTCCAAGCAGCAGAAAAATCTTATGTAAGACATCACACCAGGCCTGCCACATGAACATGCATCCAGTCCCATTTTCCTCAGGGAAAACCCAAGGTTTACAATGAATTCCAGGACTGGATCCCAGGAGTGTAAAGACAGTCTGAATCACCCACCCTATTCTCTTGTGATCCTTACAGAATAAAGGTAACATGGAAATGTCAGTAGGAAGCAACAACAACATGAAGTACGACAGTTTTCAGCAGCACTTGAATCTCCAGGGTGACAAAATCCTCATTTGGACAAAGCAGCATCAGAAGTTATGCCAATGGTCAAAAAAAAATTAAAAAAAAAAAAAAAGGGCAATTACAGCTAAGCGTAATATTTTTTGCAAAAGTAAACGCAAGGAACAGAGCACAAGGTTTGCAGATTTATACTCCTGTATAGTTCTGCCTATATGCAGCACTGCCTATATGTCACTTCCACGGTGACAGTACTGGGTTGACCAGGACAGAAACTGTTATTTAACACATACCAGGACCAAAACTTACTTTCACAGGAGTCATGCAGATTTGGACAATGCTTAACACAATAGTGAGGCCCCGATACATAATCTAGAGTGACATTTTAACAAAGGAGATGTCTGCTAATGAGATTCCACCTCTACACTGCGGTGCCTGTTTGCTCACTCACCGCTGCAGCACAGCCTCAGAGGTTATGGTCCTGTCCTCTAGCACTCTGAATGCCGGAAGCTCCACCACAAAGATGTTGCCACTCTCCGTACCAAGATACAGGACTTCCCGTGAGGAATGGGGAAGGACAGCTGTTACCTGCGTGGCACTTGGTGGAGACCTGGGAATGCAAAGAGACTCTCATCAACTGCATGCAAAAAGACTGTCATTATTAAATTGAGAGAACTAACAACTCAACAGGGATATGTACAAGTGTCATTTGTGTTATAGACAGAGATCTTGAGCCAGGCATGATTTTTCTAAAGGAGGAAAACACTAGCTTTAAGATAAATTACGTGAAAAGACTTTTGACAAGCATGTGAACAAAGACCCAGATGCCTTTTTAGAGAAGCCTCTCTTATTTAGCCAAAGGAGCTAAAAATAGCTCACCCAAAACTGGCAAGATCAAGTGAAACTAAAAGCATAGCAGTATTTTAAACTCTGACTTAAGGGATGCTTAGATTTACCTGACCTTAAGATTTACAGCTCCTGTACACACAGAAGTGGATGCACAATATTAAAAAAAGATGTCACCCTTTACATTGGTACAACACTCTTAAAAGGTGGTCTCTGGACCCCTAGCCAACTCCTGTTTGGTTTCCATGGATGCCCCTTTAATGGATTCACAGGAGTGAGAGTCTGTAAGAACAGGACAAGCTCTAGCTAGAACAATAGCAGAATTTTCTTACTTGCCTATCCCCAAACTAGCCCAAAAACACTCTTGCAGATTACCCAGGTGGCCCTTTCAACGTGAAGCAGTGCTCCTCCCGCAGCTCAGATGCTCCACTGTGCTGCTTCAGGCTCCAGAGATGCAAGCTGTTATCATCTAGCAATGTCACCAGCTGGCACTACAGAATCACAACATTAAATATAACACAGTAAATTTAGCAATAAAGTTGCTGCTGTTCATAATTCTCTGCTAAAACAGGACTGAGGAGGCAGCCACAGTTCTTTATAGCGGTGGATATATACTGCAGCAATGCTGTTGGCTAACAATAAGGGATTTGGGGGTTGGGGGGAGAACCCCAAGAACTAGCCTAAAGGCTAAAAACCTTCTTATATAGGACAAAGGCACAGGTTATCACTGAGAGGGATGACAAGGATTTAGGCTCTTGAAAAAGATCAGCCTATCCTGTAAAGCTCAGCAAGGAGCTGCAGGCTGTTAGCTCACCACCTTCTCGCTCAGCATGGTTTGCTGCAACACACCCCAGCTTTGGGTGGGGCCGATACAGTCTACTACACCACACTCCTTACATTCTTCGTGTCCAACCTCATTCTGGAGGGTTGTGTCAGAGTCCTTTTATGAGCCCAGCCCTACCGGCTGCATGTTCAAATTGAAGCATTTTACCTGCTGAAGACACACCTGGTGCAACACTCCCCGTGGGAGTTTCAGCTTATACTATTAGTTAAGCAAACAGACACCCAAAACCGCCTCAAGAATTAAATCCCCTCTCAAAAGGGGCCACTCGTGCTATACAGGCGGCATCAAGCAACAAAGTATGAAGACACCAGTCTTCCAGTCAAGGGAAGGGAAAGTGGTTAGACAGCCACCAGACATTTGGAAAATTCTGCCTTCCTATTTTTAGTTTGTGGCAATAACTGTTCAGCAATCCCCAAGAGCAAGATTCAATACCCCAAAACACAAAGGCAACAAGCTTAACAGCAGGCAAGGTTAGCAGTACTGTTTTGAACTCCTGAAAATAATTAAATCAGTTCAGCGGCGGCTACTGTTCTGCCTGTTCTGCAGAAGAAAGACCACCCAGTCCTACTGAAAGAATAGGGGCTGCAAAAGCAAAACAAAGTTCTTGCTTCTGCAGCAGATTGCCTGAACTATTCTGGCATTATTACCATTCCCAGTATGTTGCTTGAGATAAATGACTAACAGTTACGAACAATAAAGCTACTCTTAAGTTTTACCGAGCATCTCCACAGCAACAAGTGCTATTAAGAGCACAAAATACACTGCGATAAGCATTCCCGACCAAGCAGCATCTGAATATACTTGGTAATAGGAGCCCAGTTGCCTGGAACAAACTCAACACCTGTTTAAGAGAAGTCTACATAAGTCGCAGAGGTACTGAAAATACACTTACCTGATCAGGTATAAAGTGAATCTGCATTACAGTATTGTTTTCTTCATGTAAACCCATGAACTCCACCCCAGGAGCACCATATCTGAAGAGTTTGTTGAGGATCTACAGTATTTAAGATGACCTACAGCTACAATTAATTGCTAAGAAGCTTGCTAGCAAGCAAGACGAAAAGAGATTAGTTTGAAACCATGTTTTACTGTTAGTAATGTGGACTGAAAAGAACCAATAAAAATTACTATGCTTGTGGCAGGTTACACACACTACAGGAGAACATGGAAGTTTACTTCATCCTTTAAGCACATGCAGAAGCGGTGCCTGGACCCTTTTTTGCTGAGAGATGTTTAGTGGTTTCCCAGACACTACAATCCTGCTTAACTAATTTGTAACCAAGAGACAGATGGCTACTGCCCGCATGTGGCGTCCAGCCTCTGAACAAACACCACCAGGAATGAATGATTAAGCAGGCAGAGAGAGCACCAACTCTTCCTTTCTGGGCTGAGTGATATGCCTGTTTTCCAGCTTGCCTAGCTGGTACTGTGCCATGGGAATCACCTCAGTGCCTCACATGTATACAAAAATTGGACTGGACATCATTAGCTAAAAAAAAGTCACCACCTTCAATGTTTAAGTCTTTAATGCCTGGATGGTCAAAAACTCTGGAAGCCAAAACCATTTCTGACTTCAGTTTTAACCTTTGAAATAGAATTGCTTTAAAAAAAAAAAAGGAACCCTGCCCCAAATATTTAAACCACCCTGGAATTTACAACATGAAGGATTGCTAAACATAGGCCAGATCTAGTCTGACCTTCTGCATAGCAAGAGTAAAGACTCTTGTCTAATATCTGCATCAGCTCAGCTTCTGTTTGAGCTATAGTTCAGCTCTTGGCAAGATAATCCCATTCTGATCAGACCAAAATCACTTCAGACCTAGGCAAACTGTTCCAATGTTCCAGTAACTCTTGCTTGCAAATTTATACTTATTCTAACTTTTTACAGTGTCTTCAAAGTTCCACATTCTGATGCGGTCAGAGAAATCTAGCCAAAGTTGTTCAAAAGAATACAGTTTGATGGCTCCCGATCGCGTTCCAATGGCCATAAGGCGGAGAAATGGGCTATAGCCCAGTGTACTGGGTTGATGGGGAAATCCATGTTCCACAGTCTGGAGAAAGAAAAATCACGATCAACAGCATGTTTCATGGGCATTGTTGTATACAGATAAAAAACAGAAGTTAAATATGGCATGGCAGTCTGAAATACAGCACTTAATGGCAGCTTTTTCTGTTGAGAAGTGTTCAAACACAGGTTAGATTTGCTGAACAATAGCCTAAGGATGAATCTATTCCAAGAAGCCCTGGCTCTGCAGCCAGGATATGCAGAAGTGTAACAGAAATGAAAGAGAAATATTCTGAAAACACTAACCCAAGCAGCTCTTTATTTTAAGATTATAAATAACTCTGCATAAGCACAGCTTACTCAGTCACCACAATACACTCCATCACTCCACATCAACTTTACTTCTGTAAACCAACTGCTCAGCACAATTTCAAAGTCTGACACAAATACCGCGTATTGGAAGGTCAGCTTTATCTGTCAAATTCCACACAGGTCAGCCTTCGTGACCTCCTCTTGTTGATTGACATCAAGAAATGGTGCACAGCTATGAAGAACTGTTGAGTGAACATCAGAACTTATCAAGAAAACTAAACAGATTTCCTACAGGCCAGTCAGGAAAACTAATGTAACTGATACCCATTTTCCAGAGGTAGCGCAAGGAACACTGGAATTTAATGAGAGCAGGAGCCTGCTAGGCCACCTCAGACTAATTCAAAGCCATTTGGTAATAAAAAGGTGTCAGTCACTATCATGGGGAGCAGTATGTGGCTTGGCCTTAGTGGCTTCCCTAAAGTAAAATTTACGCTGCACCAAGAGGAAGATTTGGAGCATGTTGTACACATCATACTTAGCATGGTCGATGCATTTACACACTATGGACTAATATTCTGCCATACTTACAGGATGCAACCAAGCTGCTTGTAAAATAGCTCTGTCAAGTTTTTAGAAGTGCTAATGTACAGCTATTATCGTCGTTTAGACAAAACAAGTATGCGTAAGTGTTCAGCAATATATAGCCACGTAAAGAGGGATTTGCGTGCCCAGAGATTAATAGGGCTACTTCCTGGAAAACATCGTTACCCTTACAGTCCCAGCTTCTGGAAAATATGTTCTTCTAAGGCAAGCTGGTCAGCTACAGAATAGGAATTTGTTACAAAACAGCCCGAGGACCACTCATGGGAGAAGGGGAAAAAAAAAAAAAAAAGAGAGAGAGAAGAATAAGCAGCAAACCCTCCATCTACAGAAGCTACAGAAGGAGGTGCATCTACTTGCACCTCACTCCCATCCTCATTTCCATCATGTCTTTGAGACAGAGCTACCACATCACGTGGCTTTATGGTTTATTCAACCTAGAAGTAACACCTGGACTTTATTTCCTGCATAGTGATTTCCCAACTTCATCCCTTGCAGGAGAATCAAATAAAGCCAGTTTCATTTCTGTGGTCATGCCATTAGCCTGAGCTGCTCCCAGCTGCTACGAAGTAGTTTAATGCCCCTTTACTGTTCCTGCTCAAAGACACAGACATAGGAGTATATGGCTGAGTCCATAGTCTGCCAGATTGCTTCAGTTTTAGCCATTTGATCACAATTCCTAAACTGTAAAAATAGACCTCCTTCCTCTAAATCATCAGTTACCCCAGTCTGAGGTCCTATTAGGGGAAGATGAGCCATTTCAGAAGACAGAAAATCGGAAATACTGGAGCATTTCCCAATTTTCTGCTTGCCATCTTGTAAGGCTGGGCAAAGGAGTAGTTACTAATTTTTAACCTTTTATATGTAGTAAATCAAGATTAGTACTACTGGCTCTAAGACCACTGAGTTTATTTTCCTTTATAACAACTTAATCTCCAGCCTTACTTATTTATATTCTAAGAAGATAATTTAAGTGTTAAGTTTGTATTATTAAAAACAAATTTTGAGAAGTCAATCTTTTTAATGTCACCCTTGAAGTTGTTTTGCTTAGCTGCACATATGAAACTTCCTAGAAGAGACTGTATGAAAGTAGCAACTTACCTATGCACTCAGAACTGAAACAGGGCCGTTTTCTAATCCAGCACAGGCAAAGAGTAATTTCTCTGTACCGTGATAGCTACTGAGATAACACAGAAAAGCTTCCTAGTTGTCAAAGTTGTGCGAGTATGAAGCCATGGTATACAATTCTGGGACAGAAGACTCAAGATAAGATGTTATCTTAAAAACAAGTCAGACACTTAACTGAATCAGGTGTACCATGGACAACAAACACCATTCCACTCTCCCCCAAAAACAGAGTCAGGAACTTGTTAGGGAGAACACTAGTATAATTCCACAGTTGTAGTTTCAACTTGTTCGCAGTCGCTGCACTGTCATCAGCACAACTAGGTGCCATTTTCAATGAAACATCAATTAGAATCTGTGTTTATTCTAAGATTTTTTCCAGCCCAGAAGATAAGGCTTTAGCCATAATTCTCATAATAGAAAACCATGACTTATACAATACTGTAGTGCCTGTTAGGAAGCTGTCAATACTAGCCTTAATATTGGCCTAATTATATCTTGGTTTTGATGTGTTAATTTGTAAACACATTAGACAAGTCAATAAAAGCTTTAATTTTTAAGTATGAGACCTACGAACTGCATAACTGAGTGTGTACCATTCAGTAATAATAACAGGAGGGTAATTTTTTCTCTCCAGGTTTTCCTTCAATAGAAAATTTGAAGTACTCCCCATCCCGTAGACAAATTTGCAAAAGCTACAGTAACTATTACATCCAGTAATAGAAGGCCACTGCAGAAAATAGTACCACATGCAGAAGCACAAGAGAGTATCAGTAACTACCACAGTGTGTTACACAACTGCTTATGCAGTAAAGTAAATGTACTAATGGTTTCTGATAGCTTTGAATCTTCAACCAAGATACCCATAAGACGCAACGAAGATAACTCCCTAATATGTCGTTCATTTGTTTCCACAGCCGGGAAAGAAAGGCATCGGGGTGGCTTTTTGGCTGTATTTGACACCATCAGGGCCAGGCATTCACATTCACTGTACTGATTACCCAGATCTTTTTCTCGTACTTACTTACACCCAGTTGTCAAATCACATCAAGTCAGCTTTTCGGCTAGCCTCCCTTCCTCCCCTCTCTCAGGCAGCTTTCATCAGCGAATCCTTTCACCTGCTCAGCAGGTAAACCCAGCAAG
Organism: Fulmarus glacialis; assembly: GCF_000690835.1. Lineage (NCBI taxonomy): Eukaryota > Metazoa > Chordata > Aves > Procellariiformes > Procellariidae > Fulmarus > Fulmarus glacialis. Next base: position 2,389 of record NW_009226873.1, on the reverse strand, counting down.
GGGGAGCAAGGGGGGCAGAAGGCAGGAGAGGTTACAATGGAGCCTTTCAGCAGAGCTGAAATGAGAAACTAGAGTGCCCTCCTTCTCAAAAGGGCCTTTGTTTCTTCAAGGAAAGGTAGGAGCTTTCGTTTTCATTTTCCTCAGACCACAGATTTGTCAGACTCAGTAAAAGTAAGCCTGATGTCAGCAGCAATAACTAACAGAAATGCTTCATGTCAGTCACATTTATTGCAGGAAAAATGCAGCCAAACTTAACAGTTGTTCGCCACCCACACTAAAGCTGTGCAGATGAAATTCAGTGCTATCTTCCTTCTTTCATTTCTCTCCGCTTCTCCTCTCAGATTGTTTTATGACAAAGCAGAGACAAACTCAACCACAGGCAATACAAACCCTGTACCTTTGTTAATATGTCTTTTGAAGAAACAATGAAGCCTGTATGTGTTAAATCTACTTTGCATAGACACTAATTCAGATTTTAGGTAAGCTATCCATCACACCCATTAGCAAAGGGTTAGGAAGACTGAAAAGAGGGGAAAAAAAAAAAACACAAAGCCATAAATTAAATGCAGCGTTCCCAGTTTGGTAACATTCAGCTGTAAGACAGGCTGGTTCACCTGTGTGTTACCCATCATCTAGTCTGACGATGCCAGCCTGAACATGTTTGTTCTGCGGAGCTTGGACTGAGCCAAAGGCATCCAAATACTACTTCCAAAAGCAGGATAAACTTAAAGAAGTAGACTGCCAAGTCCACATACCTTATCCTTCATTCTATCCACTGAGCTAAAAACAGATTCTTGCAACAGGTACACACAAGTATGGGAAGTTCTTACTCATACAGAGAAACAGATATGCAAAGCTAAGTGACTAGCAGAATTTAGGAAGGTGCTTTTTGAAACAAACACAAGTATGAGGACAGTTTGAAGAGCTAGTCCAGTGGTGTCAATCAATCCTTTAAAACCATCTAGACCACCTCTTATCTGGAACAGAAATGTAAGACGGAAACAGTAAAAAGATCGCAACCTATTTATACTTGAGGGAGTAAAAAAAAAAATCCACCACCACCAATTAAAAAGACTTTTTTAATTGAAGACCATTACCAGGTCAGCATGGCCAAATACATTCCACTATATTAACACTAAACTTGTGCAGCATCATGCATTCATACTCAACTTCAGTGTAAACAATAAAATGAGGGCAGGAATCCCCAGCACTTTTAAGGTACAGACCTTCCATTTAGTCACTACCAGCATCACACACCAAAGAGGTGTTTTGCAAATACACCATGCAGTTTCTCTGATCAGCAACTTTATAGTCCCACAAAATATTTGCCAAGCAGGTTCTTAACCAGAAGTGTTTCAAAGACCTCAAATAACAAGCGTTTAAAATCTTGCTTACCAGCACTAATGTGCTTGCTTTACCAGCACATTAGACAAGGACGGTCTTGGCACAGGAAGTACTGTTTCTTGGCTCCTTGAAGCCACAACCTTCAACAGGTCAGAATTAAGGTCTGACTTTCCCAGATCTTCTCAGTCTACCTAGCTGTGAGTAGACGTTTATTGTATCAAAGGGTGGAGGCTTTCAAATGATCAATTATCTCTGGAAATACTAGAACGGGACACACAAGACTTGGAGGGAAAAAAAAAAAACTTTATGCAAGAAAAAAGTATAATGTAAAAGATTCTGGTATAATGCTCATTCCCTTTGCGATTCTTGATAGAAAAGAACATGTTACTGTGGCTTAAAAGTGCAAATGCATTTTTCAAGGTCTTTAATTACCAGGTTGTTAATGAGAGTAAACCATTAGGAAGTGTCCAAAGTAGTCGCCTCGCTAGAAACAAGATGCAATATTTACCTTCAGGACTGAATCAAATGGAGTCACAAATCCTGATGCCAACTTCTAATATATTTGGATGTTTCCCTCTGCTGCAAAAGCTAGTTCTTTCAACCCTATTTTGCATCATCCAAATTAGTCTGTCTCTGGCAGGTAAAGTTTGGCCAAACATTCTCGTAAGTGAAAGGCATATTCAAGGCAGAGACATCCCTGAAACAGCAAAGGTTTTTCCAAGGTATATACAATTTTACGCGCTTATAAGCAATGTTGACCCATACCTCGGACGTCTTTTCTGAAGCTGACATCGCATTCAGCTAAATGCAAACAACTCGATCCTGGTCTTCATTTACTGAAATTTTTACTGCATCTGCACTAGCATTTCCTCATGGTAGCAAGCAGAAAATAGGCCTGAAGCCCTCTTGAGTTCCTTTTGGCTCCCCAGTGGGAGGGAGGTATGCATGGAAATGGTGTGGTTTAGTACCAAATTACATTAAATCATTCATCTCAAATATCCAAAGTTCCACTTTAAGTATATATCTACACTAGAATTTTAATGAA
>NW_009226872.1:0-4320 GCF_000690835.1 Fulmarus glacialis | reverse complement strand
TGAAAGGAAAGACTTGATGGACCTAATTTGAATTGCAACTCGGTGAAATCAACCATGTTAAGGCTTGTGTAGTATATAGTAACGGTAATGTAAAACGAAAATCAGATTCTTTATGCCTTGATGTACAAGAGAAATCTAACATTAGGCTGAATAATTTTCATTATAGGACTTCAAAAATTTGTATAATTTTAGAGTTGTTAACATCCACTAACATAGGTGTTGTGATTTGTCTGCTTTATCCAGAAGAGCCAATTAGGCAATACAAACATGAACTGAGATATTTAACTAAAGTGCTCTTTTAGATACTCAAATAGGAAAACTTCAGTCAAACATTTAAACAATATTCAAGACAATAGGCCAAACTATTTCTTGTGATTCCCTTGTACTTGATGACAAATCTGGCCCTGTTTGAGTCAAGCAGTTCATCAGTGAACAACTCTGTTCTAGTACTTCTCAAGGGAATACCTCTCAGATATTTAGCTACTTCTTAAAAGTACAAATTCCTTATTGTTAACAGCTGTTTATTGGTTGCAATCACAAGTGCAATATTATTTGAGATTTCTGAAGTAGGGGGAGCAATGTGTATCATTCAGTTAAAGCCGTGGAAAAGTATAGCTTAAATATGCATACAAGAACAGAGGAAAACAATCAGAAATATAATACAACTGATGAAAACTGAGAAATAAAATTATTTGAAGTCATAAACAAAAACCACTTGAAGTCATAATATCAGGTAAAAAAATCTATTCTTTCCAACTTTTCTTTTTTTGGTAGAAGTTTGTTTAGATACTCTTTAGATACCATTTTTGCACTTGATTTGGGAGATGAAATAGAAAAACATGGTAGCTTTTTATGGTGATAAGACAGATTTTATTTCAAACTTCTGCTTTCCATTACTGTATGATAGTCTGTAGGTATCTTTATTTCTGCTTCTCTATTTTCCACAGTGATCAAAGCAATAAAGCCAATCTAAAATTGTGTATGTGCAACCTCAACATATTATGAACTTTATCATCTGAATCCATGTAGTTAGAGATCAGCAAGACATGCATTGGACAGCACGCATAGCAAGTGGCACTCCGCATTGATAGGGAGTAATATCATCAGTCTCAAATTGATGTAGTGGATATAGTTTGTTAAGATTTGTTGTTTAAAAGTTAGGTAACTAACAGGTGTTGTGTTTGTAGTTATGTAGATAAATTGTCTATCTGGGAAGTATTGTTAGACTCCAGTGAGCAGCAACCACGGAAACGGAACAACCTTATAATGAAGGCAAGGAACAGTGAAGAGACATGAGATTCTTTGGTTCAAATGATGTAGATGGGTTAGGAATGCTTTATGAATAGATAGGCCGGACATTCAATAGATAAAAGAGCCTTGAAACTTTGTACTTTACATTAATCAGATAGAGAAGCTAACCTTGTAGGGTAGATAGGGAAGGTATACTGGAACAAGCTAGCTTGTTACCAGTGAAAAACATGTAAACCAAGCCAAGGGACAGACGGAGCATGCGTAAAGACTGAGTTCAACCAGAGGGCACTGTGATGAAGACTATCGACGACCACCAGAGGACCCCGAAAGACCACCGAAGGGCGCATGCGTCAGGGATATTTGCATATGTTAATGAATTCCGGGAAAAAACATGAATATTTAGATTATTTTTTGGAAATGTAATGAATATGTATACTCTAATTGTATTTAACCCCTCCGGTTACGTGATTTGGCACGCACAAATGGTGCGTGTGGAGCGATCCCCTGTGCGTCCAGCGCTGCAATAAAGAATACCTGCTTTCTAAAACTAAATAGAGTCTTAAAGAGTTTCTCGGAGACTTCTTCATTTCAGCATGTTGTTTCATTCTCACACTGCCTTAATTAGCGCTTGGCGTTCTAGGTATGAAACAGCATGTCTGTGCAGATTGTATACCATTCAGGAAATGATTCACTGAGTTTTGATACACATTCGTATCACTACTTGCACAAATGACCCTGCATATGCTGCTTTTCCTACAATGTTACAGATTAGCCTTTCCACAAAGCCATAGATAGGATCTTACACAAAATTTAAGTGTTTAGACACTTCAGATAAGTGCTGAAATTCTTAAGACATTAGACGCAGCCTTTAACTTGGAGCCAGTACCCCTTGCTAAGTATTCTTATAGATATACTTCAACTTTACCCTTCTTCTGTACTGGACTTAACCCAGCCAGTCTACAATAGTCTGGAGGAAAGCAAGAGCAATCACTGACGAGTTGGTGGGGCCAGATCTCACCTGAGTATTAGATCACCTTGTTTTGTAAATACAAGCATTTTACAGGAAGATGAAGGGAGAGAAAGCAAAAAAACCCAAACCAAACCAAAACTCTAACCTGGGTTCCTACCTGTCTGCAATAATGTATTTTCCAAAAGATCAATAACTGAAGAAAAAAATGTTAGCAGTCTCAGCTTCTATATTGTTTTTACTAACAGTAAGTGTCTATGCAGCCCTTTGCATGGCTTGTCACATTTGTTACAGACTAGGGCCTATAAAGGTCTGACCTCTCTTTAGAATACAAAATGTAATTGATCACTGGAGTCCTGTCAGCTGCTCAGGTACCCTTACAGGAACTGTTTTCAGCTATTTTATTGAACAGGAGCATTCTTACTGTATTCTCCCCAAATTCTAGACTGTTTCAGGCTTTTTGCTGACTCAAGTAGCTGCAGATGGTCCCAGCTATCACCTGTTCACTCGCTTCCTACTGAGCAGTGTTAAACTCTTGGAACTTAACTTTTGTTTTTATTTACATGTTTGGTTTTGTATTTCTGTGACTTCTGCCAACAGTTCTTGGTTCTCTCTTTTGTGGTTTCTTCTATGGCACCACTGAAGGCTTCTCAGACGTGAATCTACTAACCGACCTTCTACAGAAAACATTTTCAATAGAACAATGTCTGGCCCTGATGCTGATTATTTTTCTGCTGCAGGGTATGGTAGGCAGAGTGTTGGTGGGTAAAATATGTCACAAAGTAAAAAGCTGGTGAGTTTACATTAGTTGATGTCAAATAGCTTTTAAAGTTAGCATTTTTAAAGCTACCGCCTCATTTAATTTTAGAACTGAAATTCAAGCCATTTAAAAGCCGTGTTTGTGGAAGCTAATAGCTATGAACTTGTTCCGGTTTTCCTTAACAATAGGGGATGACATTTCCATTTAAGCAGAACTGCAGGAAATCACATGGATACAGATGGGTACAAAGCCTGATGCTTGCTCGTCACCCCTCCATGTTCTTTCTGTACATATGCCGAGGCTCTGTCAGGAATCAATAGCTCCAGCAGCAGGAGACAGGAAGTTCTGCTACAGAGAAACCGCCAGAATTCTGTACTGTCTATTCTTCTCCTCCAACTACAAGAACAAAAACAATTGCTTAACAACGTGATTCGCAGCCTACTGATGCTGAGCATGAATTGTGATTCAAATTAGAATTTCTGCGGGAATACTTCTCTTTAGATGATGTCCAGAATGGGCATAATTAACATATCTGAATTCAGAAGTCATGAAGTGAAAAATCTGGCACCTTAACACATTAACACAGGCTTACTGAGGAACACTAGTACCTGCTTTTCCTGCATTACATACTATCTTTTAACATTAATTTACTAGGCTTATATTAAAAGCTTTATACTGCTCAATTAGTGCAGGCGGAAAGCTTATCACATATTCTGCTCAAAGATGATCCTCATGAAAACGTTTGAAATGAAAATTCTAAGTCAGTAACTCAAAAATTACGTATTAATTTTGATTATTTTACCATTTAAAATGGTATTTCATGTCATGCAAATTTTAACAGTGCAAATATTGTAAGCAGTTCCTACACTGCTCCTACACTTCCTACACTATGTTTTGGCACTGGCTGAACAAATTACTTGGTTTTATGAATATGAAATATTCATGAAATATGAAAAAAACAGGGATTCTTTATATTTCCTATGATATCTTTCAGAATTTTTCTTCCATAGTAATGAACAGATTAATTTTAATTTCTTACCCCATTAGGATAGAGGAATGTTTTAAAATTTAATATTTAAATTTAAATTTAAAATCTTCCATGGACCAGAATTTCTGTTTTCCAGCTTTCTGTTAAATTAACGACTAACGTAAGTGACACTGAATCCTCTCTGAGACAGATTTAGGACCATTACTAAAAAAAAAAGTTTAACTTCTGATGCCTACACATTTAAAGATCTTTATATTGTTTCTGTAATATATTTATCTATCTGCAAACACATTCAGGGGCTGTGAATTCAGACCGCATTACTAGCGCCTGAAGGCCTGCCTGCCGGCAGCCTTC
>NW_009226871.1:398-1059 GCF_000690835.1 Fulmarus glacialis | reverse complement strand
CGGCACGGACAAGGCTGCACGGGTGTAACAGCAGCACCGGCACTTGTCCTGTGCTCTTTACCCCAAACGCCTCCAACGCGGAGCACCGGGACCCGCCTCGCCCAGCCGTGACGGACGGCGAGCCCAGACCAGCACCGCAACACGAGCAAGGCAACGGCCACCGCCCTGGAGCCAACCCTCCTCCGGACGCTGGCTGCAGGGAAGGAGGTGCCAGTCCCTCCCCGGGCAGAGGGAAGACGCGGAGGTTGCTCACAGACCGTGGGCCCGGCTCCCTCCGACTCACAGCTGCCCGTGACCCCCCTGCTCCCCAGATGCTTCAGCCGAGGAACGTTTGTGTAGGACCTACCCGACTTGGTCTGCTTCATGTCCACAACCTTGGCGTTGGCGCTCATCTGATAGAGGGTCTCCAGGAGCTGGCTGGTCTTGCGATACAGCGTGTGTGTGGCCAGACCTTCTCCCTGCCTGGTCTTGGGGAGGGAGATCTTGGGCACCTGCAGAGGCGTCAGGCTGGCCAGCTCCATCTTCATCTGGGCTCCCTGGGACCGACGGGGAGAAGGTCGTTAGGGGCAGGGGTGTTTGTTTGGGAGGAATTGAGCAGAGAAAACGCAGTGTAAAGGCAGCAAAAAGGAGAGCCCAAACGAAGAGAAAAGGAAACTATAGC
>NW_009226871.1:0-368 GCF_000690835.1 Fulmarus glacialis | reverse complement strand
GTGGATCTTCAAGGGTGGGAGCATGGATGCCCAGGGACAGCAGTGACGTCCCAAACGCACCAGGACACCGGAGAGAAGCCCTTGGAAACCAGTAAGACTTGGGAGGGGGAAACAGGCCGGCACCTCAGTACTTCCAGAACCGTAACTTAACAGTGGCCAGGTATGTGACTCATTAGATTTAAGAGCTATCATTAACAGCTTCACAGTTGTGCATAATAATCTGCATAATGATATGTCTGTGAATTAATAGTAGTGGAATGTTATTCCACTGCTGCGTTGCCAATTTCCTCATAGTGCCTTCATTGATCAATAAATGCCTCCATCAGGCTGCACCAGCCGGCACCTGGAGTCCCCGCTCTGAGGGGGCG
>NW_009226870.1:0-9439 GCF_000690835.1 Fulmarus glacialis | reverse complement strand
TCTTCGCTCACCCCTATCGAAGGCTCGGCTCCTTCGTCAGCACTTCGGGAAACCCTCACCCCGTTTCTACCGGGCGGCCCTGGCTGCGCCTCCCGCAGCAGCCGGAGGACGCCAGCCCGGCTGCAGAGCGGTCCCTGCCCAGCGCACCCAGCCAGTGCCAGCTGGGGAAGCTGCTCATCGAGCTGGTGTTGACAAAGATAATCTAAACCCAACACCTTCGAGTCCTCTCCTCCGCCAGCCCAATAAAAAGGAATTTCATAAAAATGTTTTATGTAAGCCTTTGCAAAGGCACTGGCCTTCCCTCCAGAGATGGTGATTAATAGAGAAAAAGGGTTAGCTGCATCTCAAGTTTATTGTACATGGGCCGGGCATTTTCAAGCTTTCTTTTCTAAAAAGCTACTATATATTCTGTAGGAGAAAACAGCCAGAAGTGTGTGGTTTGCTGTGAATGATTGATAATAGGATGATTGCTCAGGCACTCAAAGCGTGATATTTGATAGCCTATCATACACTCATTCAAAAGGAAAGCAACAATTATCATGGCCTGACATGTTTATCATTGCAGAGCTGAGCCAGTTATCGAAGTGGTAGAGCTTCCCGGCATTGTAATATTCGATCATGTCTAACTCACTTCACGCAGAGCTCACCTCTGCAGCTGTAAATCAAAAGTCCTGCGACGGCTCCTTCCCAGATCGCCCGAGCATCTCATCTCAAAAGCAGGGAAGAACACATCTGGCATGTAATTCTGGTTCGCAGCACAGATAAAGAATGACTTTTTTTCCCATTTGGATTCTCCTCTAAGATGCTCACTTACAAACAGGCAAAACGGTTTCTGTGGGTCAAACAGCTCTGTGGGAAGCACCACCAGTCCCTGCCCCACAGCAGTGATTAACGCTGCTTTCTGCTCTTATTTCTGTACCGACCCTTTGCGACAAAGTCTGAAAGACTTGTACCTTCACTCCTAAGGGTCAGTTTGCTCCTCAGACCCCCTAAACAGGAAAAGACTGCCGTACGCCTGGCAGGCATTTATCTGGGTGATTCTAATGACTGCTCAACAGGAACAATGATTACTGAGATACATTTCTCATAAGAAGATTTCATCTGAACACCAAAAACCATAACTGCATACCTTCTGCAAAATCCAATCTCACTGTGTCTTGCTGTGTTACACTTCAAGTATCAAAAAGATGGAAAATGCACCCTCATTTAAATTTTTAACTTCATTGTTACATAACATTTCTAAAACATAGCCTTAAGCATTCAAAGAACAGTTTCAAAAATTATCCTAAGGACTTTAGAATCAGTCAGACTTCCATAGCGAGTCAGGGATGCCCCAGTACTTCCCCAGCTGCCATATTCAGAAAGTTGTCCCACACAGCCACGCTAAGAAAATAGCATTTTGTCCAGCAAGCAACCACATCTAAAGCTATCAGAAAAAAATACAAAACCATGGCTACATTCTTCCAGCATATTTTATAATTATAAACACCCAAACAATCTACTTAAGTCTTAACCGTATATTACCGTACGTCGAGCAGACACCTTTCAGCTGCCAACACTGCAACCTGAGGATCTGCTGCAAAGACCTGGGGCCGCTATGACCACGTTTTCTTACAGAAGTCACGAAGATGACAGAGGACGCAGCTCAGTTCACCTACTGCCTGCAAACGTCACGGCACACATAAACATTGCAAATGTAGATGGAGTTCTGAACTCACTTTTAACACACAATTTCACGGAACGCTTCTAAGCAGCACCAGAGAAAATAACTTTCATTCTGGATTACAGTAATGCCACCTCTATTCCCTGGATATTTAATTTACCGAAGCACACCAACAGCAAAACTCATGCTCAGAAGCCTCTCTCTGTTGCAAAGTAAACATAAAAAGCTGCTCATTAGTGGCACCGGGAGTGACCTTACCTGGAAAAGGCGAAGCCAAGACTGGAATTTTGATAGGGGAGAAGGTCAGCACATGGCAGGGCTGGATGCTCAGTGCCGAAGGTCCCTGGGGGGCTTCAGGCTCCACCGACACCATCGCGGTGGTGGCCGCGGTGGCCAACGCCAGGGTCTGATTGCCGCCGACTGGTTTAAGGCTATTCTGGCAACCACCTGCGGAAGAGTGAAATACAAGAGATTTTATTTTTAATTGGGAAGCAGGGGATTTACCTAAGATTATATGTTTTCAGCATTCTGAATTTCAACGCAAGATGGAACAAAAGTCTGCAACATTTCCCACCCGGCCTCCACTGTTTGCATGTCCCCCTCAGGGAGACGCTGGATTTTGAATATATTACATAATATATTTTCCTAGGACTCTCAAAGCCCCTTTCCTAATTCTTATTCTTAAAGTCCTACCTTGTGGTTGGTGCATTTTTAGATATTAAAACCCCATATATGTGAACATATCATTATAACCTAGAGGGACAAGACAGCAGTGAGTCATATACAAACTGGGCAGAGTTATTAAATGTAAATGAAAAACCTCAATAAAAAAGTCAAATATTTGAACACATTGGTCGGCATTTTCTTCAGCTCCCACAGCTTCATAACGCCGCATGACCACCCTTATTTTGACTTTTCCTAAATATAAGTTGTCTGACTTCAAATCTGAACGCTTTTGTTACTTGCTCTATTAACCATCCAATGTCACTGTTATCTGCCCGGCTTTTCTCCTTAATGTGCATGCAAATACCTGAATTTTACAAGTTTTACATACTAGTATCCTTCACCTTGAAAACACATCATGCAGGAAACTTCAACTGGTTTCACATGGGAACTCAGAAGTCGTCCCCCAAATCAAGGCTCAAACGCACTTTAGACTATCTAACATTTACCTTTGAGTCTAACAAGCTTGGGGGGAAGACCTTCAGAGCTCAATCTTGGCTAAATATGTTAAATAAACAAGAAAAGGAGTAGTAAAAATCTTAAGGAGAAAACCTAATTTGACAAACACCAGCTGTTACTCCCTCTACACTGAGCTATGTATTCAAAAATTAAGCAATCATTAGCTTATTATGTCATTTAGCAAATGTTTTCAGTTCATGTGGAAATCCTTCAGGCAGTAAGAGCCAACTGTAGCTCTGCAAAAAAATCACTATTTGATCAGACTCCTCACTTCAGGCGTTCCACGAGTTTGTGGGAGTTCTTTTTCTACGTGCATCTCTGCAAGGAGAACAGGGAATCAGCCCATGACCGTGGGAAGCGTGACCGTGGGAAGCGTGACCGTGGGAAGCATGACCGTGGGGCGCTGGGGTGGGCGATGCAGCCCCTCTGCAGCCCCGCTGCTCCAGGGAAGGCATCTGCAGCTGAGCAAGCCCGGCTAAGATCGTATTCCCCTGCACATCTGCCTAGCCCAGCCGCCTCATCCAGGCTTTTCCATCCTGCTCCGGCTTCAGACACCTCAAAAGTTTCGACTTTCAGACGCCAAGTGCTGTTTTGCTCTCAGTTAGTGTTGGGCAAAGAGTGGGTCAGTGGTTTTTGGAAAGGACCCTGCTCTGGCTGCAGCTAATTGGGGCTCCTGAGGCTATCTGTTACACTAACTTTTGGCAGCTTTGCTCCGAACTCTTTATAAACAATTATCTGCCAACAAAATCAGCTCTCTGCATTAGCAAAACAGAAGTCAAATATTTTCAGTAAGCATCCCAAAAAAACCTTCTACTATTTCTATGCATTTGTCAATTCCAAGAAAAATTCATCTAAAACACCTGCATATGCACTAATTAACAGGCATGCAGGCAAAAAACCCACAAATATTAAAGTTTTGACGATTCAGCTGTGGATAGATAAAAAACATTATTCTGCCAGAGTCACAATGGAAATTAAAAAAAAAAAAAAAAAATCAGTGTCCAACTAATCCAACCGTTTAATACAAGTTTATTGTTTATTCACCTGAGGACTAGAACAGACCGTTAGGTTAAACACCTGACCTCCAAGAGCCTGCACTCGTGCCTAATTCCAGCTGTTGGCAGTTGGGAAAAATCCACGAAACATCTTCTGTAACTCTTATGAAAACTCATGTTATCTAGAAAAATGACTCTTCTACTGGTTTCCTACAGGGTATGGGAGCAGAAAGGTTGTTTACTTCTCATTTGATTCTTTTATTTTGGAGAAGAAGATGCAATTTCCCCAAAGAGCCCAGGAAAGCCGCAGAATACTGTAAGCCTTAGTCGCTTGGATAGCTAAGTCTTCCACCAGCACAGATGAGTAACACTCCTGAAGCAGGGCTTCCTTATTAAAGTTTCATCAATCTCCTTATTAAAGTTTCATCAGTCAGTTGAAAGAGAAGTTTTTGTGATTTCCCCGCCTTTGATGAAGTTCTCTCGCCTGCTAAATAATTCCATGAAGAAAGGACTACCCCTATAATTGTTAATACTTGAGAGGAGAGCACGGAGAGGGAGTCCCTGGGTCAGCAAGCCACTCTCTTGCTTTGCACTCAACTGAACAATCATCTCAGCAATTTATTAACCTCTAACATAACGTACGATTTGCCAAAGCAACTGGAAGCTGGCCTACGACTCCTTGAGAACTAGGGACTTTCATCTGCGCTCAGCGTAGCTGGAAGAAAGTAGTTGTCAGAAACAAACCAGATTTTGCTGTAAGTATTTCCAAAAACTTCTTGAAAGGGTTTTTTAGAATCATCATTAATCATCCCATGAATTTCAAGAGTCAAATGTCTTGAAAGTAGTAGTAAAACACTATCATCAATATACCCTTGAGGGAAAAAAAATATGCAATTTTTTTCCTAGCAATGGTGGTTTCCCCATTGTTTTTGCCAAGTCACGCTACACCCTGGGTCGTCAGGTAACACTCGTCTGCTGAAATAACAAACCCCCTCTCAGCGTCCTTCCCCAGCCTTCCAGCTCTGCTCTTCTCAAGCAAACAGGTTAGGGGGAAACATCGAGGTGGGTAGCACATTCTGGTGCGAAGCAATTGAAGAGCAAAGAGCAGTTGAGGACGCAATGAAGAGATTATTCAGAGATAATTAACCGGCGGTGGTGAAATGCGGTGAAGGCACTGGAACCAGGCGGCAAAGCCATCACAACAGCTGCCATGTCATGGCCAAGTATCTAACATCCGTCTGGAGAAGGGTCTGCACACACAGGGGTGGAAGAGGAGCTGTTTCAGTTGTGCCTTCTCTTCTAGCACGGCATCACCTACATGCGTTTGTGGGCTGTACCCGGTTTCCTCATCCAGAAGACCCATTTTCAGGCGGCAGACCTGTTCCTGCCACACAACTGAACTGCCAGGTACCTCCTGGTGTGGGACAAACCAGCCCGGGCCACGCTGCCGTGTCTTGACGGAACAGCGCAACCTCCACTACCCAAAGCCAGCGTGTCCTTCCCGGGGTTTTCAGGACACCGAGAGCAGGCTGTGAGCCTCCCCCAGAGGTACGCACACCCGACAGACAGACAGACACGGTGCTCCTATGGCAGACGCTAAACCACACAGCACGATGCACTGCCCGCAGGTAGTCTCCATCGCCTGCCAGGGAGGAAGGAGACCCTCGGCGATATAAAGGCCGACCCCTCTGAGACCCACCAGACGTACCGCGTCCAGCACAGAGCGTGCTCAGCGTCCTTTCCAAAATCCACCAAAAAATCCTCCGCTCCCCCCGGTCTGCACCAGCGCCCTCTCCACACTCGCATACCATCTCTGCAACCAGAGCACACCAAAACCGCCTTCTGGCTACTGACATTGTCTAACACATTACAAATTGAAACCACAAGATTTTCCTCCTTGAAGAAAAAACACCCAAAAGAACAGAAATTACTTTATTTAACAAGACAAAAGTAAAGACTAACAACACTTGTGAGATATGAAGATCCACTCTTACCCAAAAAGGGTAATTTAAGGCCTTCCCTTTCAGATAAAAAAGTTATCGGTATTGTTAAAAACTTACTGTACAGACAATGTAATGAGTTTTAAATTGCACTTGATTATTACGGTCTTTCAGTCTTTGTCTTCAGTTTTGCCTACAGGAAAACACCTTTACCAAAGGGTTATGAATATCTTTCCCAGAAGACCCATATTAAAAAAATAAGAGGAAAAAATTTCAAGCAGGTTAAAGACCTTTTGAACTCTTTGTCTGTCTTGGAGAAAAAAGTATTAATACACATGAATATAATGTTCCTTGTAACTTTTTTTAATGACCCAATGAATCGCTTATCCTTTCAGCCCCTGAGCTACTGCAAGTGCCCAAAGGCCCTGCAAGAGCTCTTCTGCATTAGGAGGCCCGCCTTCGGGTGAGGACCAAAGGACCCCAGCGCAGACACTGACCTGGCTGCCTCTTCTTTTTTGCCCAGAATAGCCCAAAGACACAATTATAACACAACTGGATTTCCACTGCAATGTGCTGATCTGTCTCTATCCAGGTAAACGCACACCAAGCGTATGGAACCACACAGCACTTGATTTCTATCAAAGCCTTCCAACCACCAAACCTCCTGTTTCAGTGGTGTTTCCCAAGCTAATCTGTGGCAGTTTAGCTCGGGAAAAGGACACCAGAACTCAACGCTACTAGGGAAATTGAGTAGCTCCCTAAGGGATCTGAAATATTTTCCATGTATATTTAAAATAAAAAATATTTTGAAGGGTTTCAATTTAAATGTGTATGCTATGGAAGTCATATAAAATTAAACACCAATTCAATTAAATAGGAGTTAAATTATTTGACCCCGAAGTTAATAAAAGTTAGTAATGCTGACGTCCTAACCCTCACCCATAGAAGGATGTATACCATTCTCACTTCTTTTTAAAGCAATATGCAGGCTCTTTATTTTCAGTCATAAACCAGCTGCCCACTAACTCCCTGGCTGTATCCCTGCTCCTTTCGGGCGTCCCTGCCGCCCGCCCTGGCCTCGGCACCGCGCTGCTCTCCAGGCACCCGCGCTGCTGCCCAGCCCCTCTGTTACCGAGTTTGCTGCACCCAAGAACTGCACAGTCCCAGCTGCCATTTAAAAAAAAATTTAAAAGCCCATCATTTCTGATTGCAAAGCCATTTCAGAAATGTTCACTGAATCTCAGCTATGCTGCCCAAATCACCCTGGAACGGAGGGTTCGTGGGATAACCCGGGCAGAGCCAGCCGACCCCTCCGGTCCAGCCCGCTGGCGTGGGACCGGCGCGTGGCGCAGGGTGCAGCGCAGCACACCAGCCTGAAGTCAATACATTTTGACAAGGGGTACGCTTGTCACAGAGTAAATTCCCTGAGCAGCTATTGCTGCCAGACGGGTCGAGAGGAGGGAGCGATAACGAAGAGATGACGTGGCAGCTCCATCGCACCTGCATCCCCCGCACACACCAGCCCGGGGAGACAGGGATCATAACCCAGCCTGGCGAGGACGCCGGCCCGGCACCGCGGCCAGTTTAGCTCTAAGGCAACAGCTGTCATAAAATACTTCACACTGCTTCCAAAGATGTGTGAAAAAACAGCTCCAAAAGAAAGAAAAAAAAAATTGAAATGTGAATTCTTGTTTATTACTCCTTATTGCCTTTCCCTTCATCTGTAGAGTCTGTAAACTACGGTCTTTTAGATGACAGTTCTTTATTAGGCTGTTATCAGAATTAAAACTGACAACAACTGTGTTTTGATGGAGAGCGAAAAAAAGAGAAGGTAGCTGAAATAGGCTAAAATGACCGTCGTTGCTTGATCCTCCCTCCTTGAAGACAAACCATGAAAAGGGGGAATACCATAACAAAAGCTGTGTAGGGATGGTGGTTTCTGCCTTGACCCTCCCTCGCCCTCCCAGCCCGCTGCTGCTCTCACCACCTTCTCTTCACCAGCAGTGGTGGTGTCAGAGGAGCCGTCTTGGCCAGCTAATCCATTAAAACACAAGGTTAAAGAAAAAAAAAATACAACAAGGCAAAACCTGACGAAGAAAACAAGCCTTTTCTGCTTGTTTTCCCCATTCCTCCCAGCTGGAGGGGCAGGCACCCAGGCAGAGCCGCCGGCAGGGCTGCCCGCAGTTTTTTTTTGGCAAGGGAACCCCCCGCCGGCAAGGGAAACCCCCACTGGCAAGGGAAACCCCCACCAATGGCCCCCCTGAGCCTAGGTACAGCAGGATGCCAAGAGAAAAACATTTTCCCAACAGTATTTCAGCCATCGGTTACTAATCCGGTATTTCTGAAAACCCTTCAGGTTGGACACTTAGCAGAGCCTATAAAAATGATCACTTATATGGAAAAAATGATAGCTAGGATTAAAAGGCTAAAACATCAACAAAAATATTAAGTTTGAAGACATGAGTATTTTAATAATATAGATATTTATACTATATACAGATACACACAAATATACTGGCTTCAGTACGTCCAAGGAGGTGCTGGTTGGATTTGGATTGTCCCCTCCCCCCAGGGGGCTGCCGCCAGCTCCCCCTGAGCAGCCGGGTAGGGACACGCTCCCTGAACTTAAAGGTTGAATCCTCCACTTTCTCAATAAATTGTCCCTCACGTTGGTGGAGGATCAGATGCAAGATGCCAAGTGAAGAGGTGTAGGGGAAAAAAAAAAAAAAAAAAAAAACAAACCCACACCAAAAATAAAACCACAAAACACAAAAAAAGGGGAGGTCCAAATTTAGTGAGTCAGAGGCAAACTTCATACCTGTAGACATTTTGTCAATATTTGGTTTTATTTAAATTTTTTTAGATAATTCCCCATAAAGGGATAGCAGCTAGGAAGATACGTTACTTTTTTTATTCATCAAGAGGATTAGAAGGCTGTTTACGACAAGTGCTTGGGATCAAGCACTAGCTATTCTCCTTGCTTGCTCCACTCGGCTCTCTACCATTTAAAAGCTATTTTCTGGTGCCACGGAGTCAGTAGGACCGATACCCTTCAGCAGACCGGGATGCCATTCCAGCTGGGTACTTTCCATAGGATACATGTATCTCTGCAAAAGATACGCACAAACTACCAATAAAACCAAGTTTCCCCCTCAGAAACAATGAAACCTTGCTTTTTCAGCATCTGTTCCGGTGGGCTCTGCCCCCGCCGGGTGTCCCGGCGGGCCTGGCTTCCCGGTGGGAGGTGGCGAGCCTCCGCCGGCGGTAAATGACCAGAGACTTGGCTCCAGCCAAAAAACTCACGTAGACACTTACAAAAGGAGGAGGAAAAGGAAAGTGTTATTTAAACTGAGCCCACCCCTACGTGACCCCACGCTGTTTGAGTACCTACTGCAGGACATCACCGACGCCAGGCGTTTGGGAAGGCTCCCTCGGCCAGCACCGGCCAGGGCCAGGACAGCACTCCCAACCAGGACAAAAACATCACTTTCTCCCTCAGCAAAGCGCACCCTTGAAATGATGGCTTTGAGCTTTGAAGACAGAGGCGCGGTCGTTCTTGGTTAATCCCCTCCCGTCATTTCTTACACCAGCCAAACTTCACCGAACAGCAATTTACACGCACCCCAGCCCGCCCGCTCGCCAGGGCGAGCCTGCTCCTG
>NW_009226869.1:0-273 GCF_000690835.1 Fulmarus glacialis | reverse complement strand
CCTCAGGCACGAAATGGCTGTAGGAGTCCCTGCGGGGGCGGAGGGGGATGCTCAAGCCTCGGGGTGTGGGTGGCCTGTCCCTACCCTGCCTGGGACCCCCCTCCTCATCCTCATCCTCCAGGCACGCACCCCAGGAAAGGTCCCTTTCCCCCAGATCAGGGCAAGAGATGACTGCCTGGGTGCTGCTCGCTCTCGGTGACGGCAGAGAAAACTGGGGGCACAGTCCTATAGCGGGGCTATAGGCAGCCCAGCACCTCCCCTGCCAGATGTGCT
>NW_009226868.1:0-58566 GCF_000690835.1 Fulmarus glacialis | reverse complement strand
TTAACAAATGAAAGTATAAAAATACAAATAATTGCTGAAAACAGTTAGATTTTAATCAGTAGTTCATGATGATTTAAATAATTTTGATGGATTATGCAAACACAAATCTCCCACAGAAGTGGTAAAAAATATTGGAAACTTGTTACTTCAGGATATTTATTGCAACTATTTGTAAATGACATACAGTAAGAGTTCTTTTTCTTGAATGATATACCTGAGAAATCTTTCCAGATCTTCCCTGCTGCACCGAGACCATGAAACATCCCCAAGATTCTGTCCTTTAATCCACTCCCCAGACATGATATGAAGACCGTCTGCACAGGATGGATGGTCATTGTCGTGGTTTATCCCCATGCTGAATTTTGAAGTAATTAAAAATAAATCAAAGCACAACAAAATAACAAGTTGTATTCAAAATGTTCATAAGTTAAAACTCTTCCAAGAGGCTATGAAAAACTCATGTATATTACATGTAGGAAATCTTTTTTCACTTTTTTCCATGATACCTTTCATAGAAGTACATGGAACCTCGTGTGGAGGACAATTTTATACTGAAAGGAAAAAGTGAGGCCTCATTCATTTGATGAGAAATATTACATTCTATATACTTTCAATACATACTTTGGGCAACTTTTAGAATGTTCAGAACTGCACAACTATTGCAGGTTTAATGAACTGTACTTCTCTCACTAATGGGCAACAAAAATACTGGAAATTTACTTGCTGAGATCAGTGAATTGTTCAATATTTTGGTAGTGATTCTATCTTAATTCCATATGGAACTGGTTTGTTGAAATTGTATCGAATTCTTACTAGTTTAATGCATGATTATCGTATCCAAAGAAAAATCACATAAATGTGTTTTCAATGTCTACTGTTAGAAATAACACTAATGAAGCAATTCAGTGGATTTTGATTTTAAAGATTCAGCATCCACATGCATCCCAGTAGAGTTCTCACATAGGGCACTGCAATGAAAAATTCTACTAAAAATCTGCTTGAAGCTGCTATTTTTAACTGAAGCGAAGACTCACTGTCACTGTCATTCACAACCAGTAAACAGAGAGGAAGAAGATAGACTTAAATAAAAATTAAGTTTTCAAAATTAGTGAAGTGGATAAATGCTTGACTGGCATTAAGAGAAATACATGAAATACTCTCAGCTTTGAGAGTGGTGCTGGAATTTTGCAGCCCTGGAGAAAAGCAAAACTTTAGAGTGAATAAAGCTTTATACCTTGTATACCTTCAGCCAAAGAGCAGTCAAATTGCTTAGAGACTGCAAAGATGGGAGAAGTTTGCTGCTTCTGTAGAAAAACTAGAGTACATCATGCTTCTCCATATTTCACCACACTGCAGTGCCAAAGGGCAAAAAAGGCCTGCCACCTATCACTGAAAACACCAGCTCACTTTTCTTCTCCATTTTATCGCAAACCCCCCTCATGACTAGATCAAATTTTATATTGTTTTGCAAGCTGCATTACCTTGGGTTTACTAATGCAATGAATTTAAATGCCGAGTAGGGCTTTATCTTGCCTATCAGAGCACTCAGTCTCTTACAGTGATGGGTACACCCCACAATCTGGAGCACTGGAACAGCTGCCTCTGCATGAATCGGATAATTTTGTTAGTTGTAAACAGTGTAACTGAGGTAAACAAATGTTTCTGACTCGCATTTAGCTTCTGTCTTTTCCTGAACTGCCTGCATGGGACAAAACAACTACACGACAGTGCCTTTGCACTTTCCTTACATTCTTCTTACATGCCTCACATGCAGAATTTGAGAATTCCTTATCTCCAGAGTTCTATCCAGAAAAACTACGGAAGAAGACACAGAAAATCTAATGACACTTTACTTACTTCGCTGACTGCACATGAAATAGATTTTGCTTACAGCTCTTCAAGTTATATACTTCCTTACTGCAAAAGTACTCATTTATCAGCTTCATACATATACTATGATTTGAAATAAAGCATTTACAACATACAAGTACACAAAATCTTGTTGAAACAATTTATTATAGAATTGATGGTTCCCATTTATGCAGAATGGGAATTAACACATTTATATGTTATTTAAAACATTTTTTAAAATTAAAAAAATATTAAAAATAATTTCTGATTATTTCCCATCCAGTCTGAAGAGCAATTCTTGAAGTCACACTTTTCACAAACTAGTCTGTAAAATCACCCAGCTCAGCTGAGCTGAACCAAGATCTTCGCTGTTTCAAAAAACAATTCCACTAACCACCATTACAGACAAACATCAGTTTAACCCTTTTTTCCCATCTACTGCCACAGAAGCATTCTGTATAGTCTATCAGTACATGCATTCTGAGGGCAACATTGTCTTTTAAGATAAGAAGTGGTAAAAACTGTTGTACTTCAAAAACTGTGTATATCGGCAACATTAAGCACTAATAAAAAGATCTAATTCCAACCGTCTTCCAATACTTCAGCTGCTATACTTTTGCAACACTTCTTCTATTCTGCTTTTACATTCAAATATAGTTCAAAGTATCTGCATTAATCCAATAGGATTCATTCCTCCCTGTGGTTCCACCTCCAAATTAAGTACATATAACAAAATACACAGCAAGCAGTGAAGACCAGTATCGAAGCCTTTGACTATCAGAATGAATAGCTACTTCAAAAGGGAAGTACAGGTCATTATATTAACATCAACTAATTAAATCACAAGACAATATGTGAGGAGTATGCTAAAGGAGCAACAGAACCTGGTCTTAAACATTCTCAGAAATCTTTTCCTCAATACGTACTGTTGATCTCTTCTATAGCATGGTAATGACTTCATACTTTTATCTGACCTAGTATCAATTAAAAGACTACGTAAATGTAGATATGCAGTAGTATTGACGAAGCTGAACAGTCATTGCTACCTTCCTATCCAGCAAGGGACTAAGTAATGTAAGCATGTATATCTACTTCTTCATTAACAATCAAGGATATAAAAACAGTCAATGCTCACACTGGTGGTCATGGTATTTTCTAGCTTTCCTTGCTGTACTGTCTACATGAAAGAGACAACTCCATCCTTTCACTAAAACAAAGGCACTGCAGAAACTGTGTCTGTGTAAGGTGCTGTTCTGTGCTCTTCCTATAGAATTTATTATGCTAGCATTAGGCACATTGCTCCTCTCTCAAACAGCTATGATTATTCAACCTCATGCAAGAGTAAAGCAACACCATGTGCATGTGGGAGGAAGACAAGGGAGTTTGGGGAAAGAGGATAACTTTATAACAGTCTGGGACTCCAAAATTCTCCTACATGTGCTACATTCATTGTATCATGAATTTGCTCAGTGACCCCACACTCTTCCAGGTGGAAAGCTTTTTGTTATTTATTCATTATTTTCATTGTGCTTTGCAAATGGCAGATGATAACCTGGTTATCACCATCACATTCCACTTAAATAAATGGTAGTGCAGCTGGACAAGAATGATGCTATTAAATTAGAGACAGGCAATGCAGGCACAAAGACTAAATAGTATCAAAAACTTAATATAGGAGCAATTAATTGGTGAGTTCAGATAGATGTGGAGAATTACTTTACGTCTATCTGTAAATAAAAAAAAAGCTAGAATTAAAAAGATTAAAGAGAACTACTACTGTTCAGAGTTTTACAGTCACTAACAATGAGACAGGCTAGGAAATAAGGGATGGATTAGGAAAACCACAAGAGCAAGCACCCAAGGAATCAGGGATAGGTTATTGAATATTCAGTATAATAAATAAATCCCCAAATCCTAAAAGATAACAGTTCAGTGCAAGAGATATAAGCAGCAGAGGAATGATGAGTGTAAACTGCAGATCCAGGATAATAGCACTAATTTAAGCTCATGACAGAATGAAAATTATTGAAAAAACTTTCCCTTTGTGAAGGATACAGTAAACCTCCGAATGCTCCTGCCAGTTTATACCTCTGATGTGTGATGGGAACAGGATGCCATTTCAAAATTCGTATTTTTATAAATGATCACTACATAGCATTTGTAAATTTACTGCAATTATTATCCTACAGGTAATTATCCCATAGATTTTTTTCCATTCTAGCAAAAAAATCACAAACGTATAATGGATTGTATTACTTTAAAAAATAAAAATAAGAATTAATTAAAAATCATTATTAATTACGAAGTATTATCCTCCCTATTATTTCCAATGTTTTCTTTTTTATTATCATTATGTGCAATGCTATGTTAGAATGATCAAAACTTCTTAACCTATGGACTTGGAAACGTCACGGTTTAAAAGCTTGTTTAAAAGCTTATATGGCTTGTATGATTTTTTTATAAGGGTTTTCAAACATATGAAGGCTTCGCAGATCATTGCATAAATGGGATAAGACACATGGTTCTACTTGTAAATGAATTATTTAGCCTAAAGTGAATTGAAAGGCAAGTAACCCAGCTACAACTATGATGGTAAAAGGCAGATGATGATTTATTTTGCAAAAACTTTGTCTTCAAAGGAAGAATCTACTGAACAAGGAAACCTCAATCACCTTCTTAATAATTTGATGATTAAAATAAAAAAATAAAAGAAATATGTTTAAGCAATGAATATTTATCTTTTGTGAATCATTGCTCGTTTTCTAGGATGTTGGCAACTCAGACTACATTTTCAATCTTAAAACAATTGGGTAAAAAATACAACATGGATATTAATATTCTGACATTAACATATACTACATGCTAATGTCCAGCTGAGTTTGTAACTTTTGCTAAACAGCTTCTTCTCTATCACTCCAACACTTCTACCACCATGCTTCAAGACGATGGATCTAGACATAGCACCGTGTCATGGTCCTTTGACTTAAGTATGTAAGTAATTTAAAGCTTTGATGTGACAGATGTATTTAGCATCATAACATGAAGATACATATTGCCCCTTGCTGAAGTTTTTTCAGAGAGTATATAACACAGGAAAAGTATTCACCTCTGGCAAATACAATACCCATGCCACATCCTGCAAACTGCTGTATTTCAAGATAAATAATTATGTCTACGGTTTATGACTTTAATCGTATGCCAAGGAAAAACATTGACATATAAAATTTCTTCAAATTGAAGAAAATATGTAATCAGGAAAAAGACTTTGAGCTATCATGTAATCAATGAATAAAATTAAAAATAAAATAAATAAATGAATTAAAAAAAAAGTAAGTTTCCTTATTAACAAAACCCATTGACACTATTACGACTTTTGCCAACTTTTTCACATCTATTTTAAATGTATTGGACTATCAATTAAGCTTATGCATCCTGTAGGCTGTTGTTCAGTTACTAACTGTTCAGTTTACAAATGCTATTCTAAGGAACATTAACTATAAATCCATCCTGGAACATTGTAGTCTGGCAGAAATGGAAGCCTTGATACTTTGCTAGAGAAGTTGACTAATCTTCTAAATTTCAAGTACAAAATTACCATATCTTTTTAACTTACTAAAAATGCTGATGCAGTGCTACTTCACTGTCTCAGTGCTTCATTTCTCCCTGAGGTGTTTCCTTCTTTAGCTGTCTAGCTACCAGCAAAAGGCTAGTGAGGTTTGATTTCTGCTAGCCATTGTTGTGATATGTTTGCATAAAATAAGATCTTTCTTGAGCCTCTGTCTGTTCCTAGAATTGGACTAAGCAAAACTATTTTTTTTCATGGTTTTGAATCACCATAATTTTGAGAGTAAGAGTAAATGGAAATGCAAAGTATGTAATAAGCTGCATCCTCTTCTGTCACCTCTAATTGCAAGTGTATTTTGTTGGACAATTTCCAGACCATTGGGAAGTCTGGTATCATATACCCATCTGCCCAATAAGATCCTAGGCTGATTTAAGTCAGCATAACTTCATTACTGTGGAACACAGATGCCTACTTTGATATGCATGTAGGAAGACTAGAGACTATTGATTTTTAAAGAACTTACTTACTAAAGCACGAAAACTGAATGACGGAATTTAAGGTGATCTCAAGGACCTTTTGACTGCTTTTTTGGGACAATGCTATTTTTTGCCATTACTTTCTATTTACTATCAATCATTGGAGGGGTATTAAATGTTCTGCTTGTATGGCTGAACATCTAATAAATAGTTTGAACTTCATTAAAATAAGTTAAAAAAAAAAGAGAGAGATTTAAAAAGAGGCTTTAAAGATCAGTTAGTGCACTGTGGGTTTTTTATTGCAATAGTTTTGAACATTTATCTTAAGGACTCTTTTCCTAATCTAACAGAAAAAAAGGCAGCATTTGTGATGAAACTACTGGGGTGATTCTCGTATAAATCATGTTTGAAATAAAGAATATGTAATGCTGAAATGCAATACAAATTGAAACCCCCCTATTACCTTTTATCAAAACAATAAACTAAGTAATAAAGAAAAGGGGAAACATTGTATCTTTCTTGTTAAGAGTAAATTTAATAAAACTAGTTTCTTATTAAACAAGTACTATGCTTTATAGATAAAATTTCCTGTAAAGTGAACATTTTAGAACAAACAGGACAGAAAATGTTACCACAGATAGTAAAACAATACAAAAAATAACACAAAAATATGTCCATGTCTTATGTAGCTATCCACAAACTGCAGAGAAGTATAGCCATTTCTTTGTAAATCTGTCAATGACACAAATATGCATATGGGAAAGATAATTTCTTATAGTTTGTTGTGTATGTATTTTTAAAATCATTATAAAGCTCCATTTTGCAAACTTGCAGCTGTGCTTTTCAAATTCTATTGCTCCAAGTTAGGTTCGCATGTCTACACTTCAGGTGACAGTCAACAATAACTTTATTTTGAACAAAAAACTCAGTAATGATGAAAATCAGTCAAAAGCTCAACATGTCTGACAGTCAGGCTGCTTCTGTATGCAACTACCTGAATCTATGTTCATTTCTATATCTACAGATAGATTAATATCTGTATCTATGTATCTAAACTTGGACTGAGAAACCCAGCTTTGGACTGTTAGCCAAAAAGGACAGAAAAATTAAGGAAAGAAGCAATGAGGGGAAAATGAGAGAGTCTCTGCAGCTGGGAGAAGGCCACAATGACAGGCACTTTCCCTGCACCTTCTATCCACTGCCCCTGTAGCCCATTGGATCAGGGATTTATGGGAGAGAAAAGGAAACAAGTAGATTATTTGGGGACAGATTACTGGCACAGTCCCCAGTGACACAACAGTTCTGCAGCAGCTTCTTTCTTACTCAGTAGTCACTGCCATGGGAATGCCCGACATTGTAGGACCCCAAGATAACCTAAGTAAGGATGCTGGGAAGCAAGAGCTCTGAGAGAAAGGGACCCCGGAGTGATATTATGGCCATTACTGAATAAATTAGCTTAATTATCCGTAAATGGAGTAACTATCCTAACATGTCAGCTCAATATATCCTTGGTTAAATAACCTTCACTTTGCAAACATCTTTTAAGTCAATAATTTACCAACAAATCAGAGTTGGCTAAATATACGACATCACGGTACCTCTCTCACACAGATCTACTTTAAGAGAAATGCTATGCACAGCATATAAAAGGTAGGTATATTTTGGGATTTTCTCACATTTGAGTGTTCCAGTGCTTGGAATGATAGGGCTCCAAAATTCTGCTAGCCTGTCTCCTTCATGCTAGTATACAAACAATGATAAAAAACATCCAAAATTTTAAGAGGATGTATAGGGATTACAGGCAGAAATAGAGGAACAGCTTCACATCAAGAAAAGCATAACCTGAAATAAGAAGGTCCCGACCAACGGTAAAGTTGGTATTTTAAAGCCAAAATAAAGAAATAGCCTTTGTGGGTGCCAAGAAATTAATTTCTCAGCCTCCTAGATCAATAAATTTAGAAATCCTATTGGCTCTTAACTTACTAATTACAAAGAAACAATTTATAAGTCAGCATTAGTGAAAAAAATCCAAAAAATGAAAGCAGAATCTTAAACGTTCTAATATTTTAGAAGGGAAAGCCTGAAGCTGGGAAAAAAAAGATCATTGAAAACATTCATAAAACATAGTCACGTTGAACTTAGTAGTTTCATATTTTTACTCTTTCACTTGAATCAAAAGCCTGAGTAACAGATTGCAGGACAAACTTGGGAAACGTACTCCACAAATGAAGGCAGTTGCAAAGGAACTGTACTTGTACTGAAACATTTCTGTAATCAAGGAACCTCAAAAGACCACCTCCTACAGCATGAGCTCCTTAGTACTTTCACCAGTTTTTGTTTCAAAACTATTCTTCGACTTACCACACCTGCATTTATTTCTGCAGGAAACAGGTTTTCAACTTCCACAATTGCCTACCTCATAATTTCATACTGTGGTCCACCGTCCTGAGATCATATATTATTTCATTTATCGTTCATTTCTTAATCAACTAAAATGTTCTGAGCATTCTGAAAAATTAATTTGGCTGCCTTCTCAGAGCAGAAAATTGCACTACAGGTAGAAAGTATTTTTCTTCCTTTGTGGTAAAACAGCATTAAAGTGTCACTTTTTTACTTTCTAATTTATTCTAAAAAAATATTTATCCCACATTCTGGAATGTAAAATACATGTAATTAAATAATTATCCAAATAAGAACAGTACAATCTGTTGCATGGCTAGAAGTCAACTATGTCATGTAAGAAAAGAAAGGTCCTATGGAAGCAGATAATTTCAGCAGTGTGATTCAAATCATGGATTGTTTATCTAAATTCTATTTTCAGGAATGAAAAGTGTATTCTGTTAATACAGATACCGACAAATACAGTGCTAATATAGATACATTTCCTTGTTTGGGGAAACAAAAAAAACCTATGCTTGTCATGAGTTAGTAGGAATTACAAACTCTGCCTTTGTAGTCTGTCCCAGAAAAGGGGAAGGCACATGAAGGGGAGGGACTCTTTCATCATTCATAAGAAAGGCTGCTGTCACTGACCAAGCAGACAGAGAGTCGTCGTCTTCTATTTTTTTCCAAATGAATCCCCAAAACCCTCTCCTGGTGAAGTTAACCTTTGAGAAAGTTACTGGACTAACAGGTAGGAGACTCAAAATTCTTGGTATACCCAACAGATAGGTATTTTGGAAAGAGAAAAACAGTGCCACTATCCCGTAAACCCCTCTGCGCTTCTTTCTCAAGATAGAAAAGTCATTAAAATGTAAACAATGGGCACTCTGTATGCATATCCAGCCAGTATCAAGTAAGGCTTCATTCTTTTTCTCACAGATGAACGATAAAATAAATGCTAAACAAATCCTTTGACTTAACATTTGAGACAAAATGTCATGTGTCAAATGCCTTAATTTAGTGATCCTTACTAATATGAATCCTACTGTGCACAGTTTTATCAGTGGAAGTGACCAGTACTGCTCCTGAAGTTTCTCATTATACTTGTGATTACATGATTTCAAGATGTAAGGAGGTCTTCTATCAAACCTAATTAATACCTTTGCTTTCCATGTGCTAATCTTGTTCCTTGTTAAAGACAAATTCAATTGTAAAATTCTACTTTAACCTTATAAATATCAAGATAGCTGTTTTTTCAGTTACTTTAATGAGATTCCCTATTCCACATTAGTAACTCATTCACAAAGATTGGTAGACAGTTGCTTTTATTATTCCTGTCGATTTTATTATGTTCTGTTATCATATTTCAGACTGTGATAACAAAAATGCATGGAGTAACTGATGCTCCATTAGCATTTCCTAACCTCCCATTTAAAACTCTCTTCAAGTTCCACTGGATTTCATACAATTGTTTAATATCGTCACAAAAAATATATGTTGTTTGCTCATGAGTTATTAAGTAGGTGATTGAAAAATCCCACAGACTTCCTGTTTGGAACTACAAAATGCCTGGTAGAATATCCTGAATTTTAAAATCAGACACATTCCATATTTCACAAAATGCTTACCAGAAAAAGAATGTGGATGTGTATAAAATTGATTCTGAGAAATTCCACCAGTATCTCTTTCAACTATTTAAAACAACTCTTAAAGTACACTTTGAGCACATAATAATTTTTAATTACTGTATTTTGAGATACTGCAGTTTACATCTATCCTTTATTTCTCCATACTTAAGAAGGAGTCATATCCCACAGACAGGAATAACGTAAGTAAAATGAAGATGTAAGCGTTACTTGATAACCGAAATAATAGCATTCTCTCTCTTCTCTCTGTTCTCCATGTGGAGACAATGTCTTTTAATTAATTGTTGTTAGTTTTTATTCTGTAATATGACTTCATTATATAATTACCTAATTGCTCATTAAATTTACTTTAATAAATAGGATTTGATTATTAAAACCAAATCCATTAATGTGTTATAGTTTTTAATCTCTGATTACACAGACTGGTTCCTAATATTTCAAGAAGGAGTTCAAAAATCAATTGTTGACTTACAACAATTCTCAATGTCATTAAAAGGTCATTTGTTTTCAGATATACATGGCTAGAACAAAGATACTTCCTATTGCAAAGTAAGGTTTAGTTTGCCATTGTATTTCATTGAGAGTATTTCTGTTTTAATTGAAAAACTGAGAAAACCACAACACACTTAATATTAACAACCATGTATCAGAAGTATTCAATATAATTAACCGTAATTCTTCAACTGTGTTCCTGTGCAAGCAAACCTAGATTTCAGCACAGAGGGTATACCCCATCCCCTCCAAAGTCCCCTAAACCTGTAATTATGCAAATTATGTCAGTGACATTAGAGGTCTGCCAAATTGTTCTGAGTTTGCAAATGATGATGAGATTTTACCAGAGACAAATGAATTTCAAATATATAGATAACAGCAAGGAGTTTGGTGTATAAAAACAAGCCTTCCAAAAGCAAACTGTTATCTTTTTCAAAGGTACTTTTATACTCCTCAAAACAATGGCAATTGTGAATGTATTTGTTTCTTTACGTTCTCAGGATGATCAACAAAAATCAACAGAGTCTATACCGCATACATTTTGAGTCTATGGGCAAGTATATTATTTGTTGTACAGAAGACAAAAAAATCAAGGGTTTTTTCTTCGTACTTTGAGAGGCAAAGTCTTTGAGAAAGTTTTTGCTTCTTCTGTGCTGCTGAACAGGACTCCCTTCACAAGAAGAGCAACTAGAATGGTTAAAGATATCAGACAAAAAAAGAAGGTAACTCAGAAAAAGTTTGGGAAAATTTTCTAGAAAACATGTGTTGAAGAAATGTGTGGTTCAAATAACATCCTGTCCTTTACTATGAAACCAGACTTGGTTTATTCTTTATTTCCATTATTTTTAGATGCCTATTACAGTACCTGCAGAGAAACATGAGAATGTCTCTAAAGACATCCAAATGCCATTATTACTGTGAGAATATGATGGCTGGGGTATCATCATGATTTGTTTTTCCAAATTTATTTGAATTAATATGGAGGGATTTGAAAGTTCTGAAATTCCATAGTGTAGCCTTTAACATTTTTTCCCAGAATTCATGTATCAGCAGATTAGTTTTATGTCCTTGTAGGAAGATCATACTAAATCCTTTCTCTTCCTCAGTGCCACAGCAATGCAAAGCCATGAAAATATTTCAAGTCGAGGACTGAATGCAACAGCCTGGTTATAGAGCCTGGCCTGTGCAGCAGGCTTGGAAGAACTGCTAGGCAGCAACAGCGAGCTTCCCTGTCTAACTTGTTCTGGGTACTGTTTGGCATCCAGCAGCCCTTAGAAAGTCAAAGATAGGTCTGACTTGTCTGCTGCAAGATAAAACCTTCTTTACAAGATCAGTATCGCACATTCTCAAATTTGCTAGTGCAGAACCAACACATCACCTATAACTTCGCAAAAATTTTATACCTGCGTCCTGTTTTCCACATCTAGGATTATGTATATCACCATTTCTCAGGAAGCATAAGGTGTTACATTTCTTGTTGATCAAGATGCCTCTTTTTTCAAATCCACTAATTCCACTGCCAAACTTTTTATTCTCTAAACATATTTTTATTGTGCAGGGCATACAGTAGTACTTATATTTCTCTAAATTATCTGGCATTATCATACCTGTCTCAAACAATTTTCTAATTTACTCCATCAGTGAACTTATCTGCAGATCATATTCAGTTATTGTTTCTTTCCCCTTATACTTGGTTTACTGTCATAAGAACAAGTGTACAGAAGATGAGGCTTCCTCTACCCAACCCCCTTCCAATATTAGCAAACACTGCAGTGAAAAAAAGAAAAAGTACAGCATGTGGCTACAAAACACAAACAGATTTATCTTTTGAAGTCTTTCCTTTATAATAACTATCACTCAAACAGGCTGGCTTATATTTACCTGGAGTTGCTTTCTGCAGTTATGAAAACTCAAAAAAAAGAAAAAAACAGAAAAGATCAATTTCATGCTGCATCTCATTCTCACGTCACTCTTTTCCTCCAAGTTACATAATTTCTCTGAATTTGCTTATTTTGCATCCAGGACAAATTTTAAATAGAAATATTTTAAGTTCCAATTCTTTCTTGTAATAAACTGCATGTTTCAACATTAGATGCTATGACCTCCCTTCACAGACAGCTTTGACCAAATTGAAGCCTAATCACTTTTAATTCAAAGTGTTTGTCCTAAGATACCTAACCTCAATGTTCAGAGGTTCAAAGGATTTAACAAAGCATCCCTCTCTGTTGTCACTCTGAAGCTGCTATTCTAAAAATGTATACACAGATACCTGGAGCAGACACTGTAGGTAAAAATGACAGATTAATACACACCTCCCTTTTTTTTTTTTTTTTTTTAAATTAAGAACTCTCCTATTTATTTTTCTTTAACAAGTACAGAAGCCAACAATCAAATACAACTTTCACTAACAAATTTGTTTATTGCAACATGAGAATTTTTCACTTTTGCTTCAAAGTATTCCTCATGTAATGAGTGAAAACATCCAATCCAATTGTGAAGGATAGTTACCTTCACCATCACTTTGTCATCCTTTTCTATTTAGGGGGAGGAAAAAACAATATTAATATTGTGATGATCGATGGCCACTATACACTTTAATGAGATCTATCCTGAGAAAGCCAAACCAAATAAGGGCTCTTCCAACTCACAATCTCATTAAAATGTTTGTTGGCAACAATAGTCAGAGCTGGATCTGATACACAATACCACAGTCCCAAAACAAAAAACATCTTGGGGCACCTGCTTTTCCTCTGGACAATGTCAATCCTTCCACCTAACCTAGTTATTGGTAGTTATAAAGATCCCTGTATTACTCCAAGTTGTAAACATTTTCTCAATTTACATACTATATATCAATATATGTCATTATTATTATTAATAACAAAAACATTGTTTTCCAAATTTTTCATCAAATTTAAAAGCCTTCCTAAAAGAAAAAAGGAAAAACTGGAGTACACAATCAAGTTAATTAAATCACAGTAATATTACATGCAAACAAATACAAGGGTTTGTTATCCACATACTTACTTGTGACCCATTTCATGGGCAATGGTAAAAGCGAGATTCAGACCATTGTCCTCTGCAATTATACATTTTCGTTTTTCACTGCACATTCCACTCAGATATGCTATACCTAGGAAACATAACCACCACATTCAATTATTTTTTGTAATTACTAACTGTATGTATTATGGCATTATTGACCCCAAACAGGTCTGAAACCTTATTGTGGTCAGAGCTATCCAAATATATAAACAGATATCTCACAAAGGTTTATTTACTCGTAAGCCAGAATGACTGGTTTTAGCAAAAATTGGATAAAAGATAGCAAAGAAATTGCAAGCAGTGGTAATATTACCTGATAATAATATTACCTGATTACATAGACTGCAATGTGCAGAAAATGTATTCTTTAAAAGTGTTGCTAGGTATCTTAATGAGATGTGATAGAACACACATATGAATATTGATACTACTATAAATGAAAACAGATGTCTACAACAATAGGGCACAAATCTGAACAGGTATTTCCTCTGACAGACTCAGAAGAATAGAATGCAAAGCATAGAGCCATGCCCCTACATTATCACTGTTAATTACTGATATAATGTTCAGCATGTTAATGATTTTAAAAATGTGTAAAAGAGTCAGGTGTCACAGAACTAGAAGAATTCTAGGTGACTGCAGCCTCACAAACACATTCATTGTAAAGGCTATAAGGCCTCTACTATATAATACCTACGTTTTCAAAAGACAGAAGCCTGAATGGTGGTCTTTTAAGTTCAAGTTCCGCTTCTAAAAAGTAGAATGTCTGTAATTGTAAGAGCTTTATTAACATGCAGCTTAATTTGGGTAATGGTAACTTTTCAGACCACAAATACGTTTAGTGGGGACCTATTGTCGTCACTTGTTGCTTGAAATTTTGGAGTGAGCAATCAAAATGCTGTTTCAAGTGTTTGGCCTTCTACCCAGGAACATCCTTTCAATGGAATGGTGCCCTCTGGATCAACATGTTTGCTGAATGTTTGCATGTAAAGGTCAAGTTTGAAATGTTTGACAGTGTTTGAAATCTAGTCATAATTAGCATTCTAAATTAACAAGATAAAAGTCATTCTTCTTACAATACAAGTATTTGTCAGTCTGTGAGCACAACGCCTCATCCACAACATGAAATTCAAGTAGTAACCCCATCACTAGTCTGGCAGTGTTGCTCTCAACAGAGCTGGCTGAAAGTTTTTGGACATAGAACTCACATGACAAAAAATGTTGTTCAGGA
The DNA here is from genome assembly GCF_000690835.1 of Fulmarus glacialis. NCBI lineage: Eukaryota > Metazoa > Chordata > Aves > Procellariiformes > Procellariidae > Fulmarus > Fulmarus glacialis. The sequence continues at coordinate 43,878 of NW_009226868.1, read as the reverse complement.
CTGAACAAAAGAATCACAAATTAGATTTGAGCAAGGCAGTATATTTCAACTTTTACTATTTCTTTCCAAAGAAGTGAGCAAAAATGGAGCAGGGGTAAAACTAACTTGGGACACAAGAAGAGGCAAAAAGTGTTCAAAGCAAAAAACCTGAAGTCCTTCAAATGACACCTTATGCTAAATGTAGGTATCATTTATATTAACCCTATTGAAAATAAGAAAGTAAGAAACATTCTGAAATATAATGTTTTATTTTGAATGTTATGCTCCAGTGGCTGAAATAAAAAAAAAAAAAAATTTTAAAACCATTTTGTGCCTTGTAGTTCCACAACTACATGCATCTTCTTTCAAGTTTTGATGAGCAAACTGAAAAAGATAGAGCTGCTTTTAATAAAGTAGTAGAGCTGGTAACAATATCAGAAGAAGCAGACATCAGCACCCTGACTTCAGCCAACACTAATGAATTTACAAAGTGCTAAAACAAAATAGAAAAATTACTCTTGCCATAGAGAAAATCTAGTGCTGCATTTTGAAGTGTTGTGGGCATTCCTATTACTATAATGCAAAATGTTCAGAAATACCTTCCTTAATGTGCTGGTTTGGGCTGGGATAGAGTTAATTTTCTTCACAGTAGCTGGTAAGGGGCTATGTTTTGGATTTGTGCTGAAAACAGTGTTGATAATACAGGGATGTTTTCGTTATTGCTGAGCAGTGCTTACACATAGCCACCACCCCACCAGCGAGGAGGCTGGGGTGCACAAGAAGTAGGGAGAGGACACAGCCGGGACAGCTGACCCCAATTGACCAGAGGGATATTCCAGACCATATGACGTGATGCTCAGCAATAAAACAGGGGGGACATTGGCAGGAGGGCCGCTGCTCAGGGACTATCTGGACATTGGTCAGTTGGCGGTGAGCAACTGTTTTCATTTGCATCACTTGTCTTTCTTGGGTTTTATTTCTCTCTCTTTGTTATTTTCCTTTTCATTACAATTATTTATGATGATGATGATGATGATTTTATTTCAATTAGTAAACTGTTTTTACCTCAACCCATGAGTTTTCTCACTTTTACCCTTCTGACTCCCTCCCCCCATTCCGCTGTGGGGGGAGGGAGCAAGCAGCTTTGTGGTGCTTAGATGCTGGCTGGGGTTAAACCACGACACTTACTGATGATGCCTATCCTAAGTTGGATAAAACTTACTTGCTGAGATCTACAGAAAGAGAATTCCCAAACCTCCCTCTGCCTGTTGATGCTGAGTACTAACTGAAAACTGCCTGATGCTCTCTAGTTTTTTGCAGGGAAAAGAAGTCCCCTAACCTTTTAGCCTCTAAAATGGCAAGTGCATTAGCAATATCTTTCCATGCAACAACATGAGTACTATCACTGCCGTCTACCATCCTGCCTGCCCCCCAGTTTATTCCCAAAGAATTATGCACATGGCAAGTTTCATACCCATTCTGCAGAAGAAGCAATCAGCAGTAGTAGTCATTTTCAAGAACTCTCAATATATATCACCAATAATGTTTTTATACTTGGCAGTCCTTGAAGGGAATTGATTATGTTTGACCTTTTTAAGTGTAATGTACGAAACATAAGAGCTGCATTTCATTTAGATTAAATTAGATTTCTGATTCTAGAAATGTCCAAAAGCATCAAATGCAATTAATGCTTTATGACTTTTCCCCTATTAGACAAAAGTCAACCTCATATGTGGAAGCCATATCCAACAGCAGCTACTGGATGTAAATCAGACAACTACTAGCCGTGAACTAGTTTCATGTCTTGTCCTTGGTTATTAATTTCACATGTAGAGAAAAAGAAACTGACTTCAGTAAGCAGCTGCTCTTGCTTAGTTGTCTCTGCATTAGGTAAGAAAACGAATTTCTTCTTATGTATGTGCACTGCAGCTTCCTGTGGCTTATTAACACAGCTGGAACTGTTCCAAGGTTAAATCCACAAGGAAAAAAAAAAAAAAACCAACGAACAATTGCTCCCTTGTTATGAATAAGGTATTCCTAGTGAACCCCCAGTCTCAACCCACAGCTTCAAATTAAAACACTTAGTATCTGAAAAGTGTTGGCTAGAAAGCAGTAACATCATCTCACTGACAATTTAAGGAAGGATCCTGTTATTTATCTATAAAGAAAGCTGTGTTTTGAAACAAAAAAAGCACTGAATGAATACATGCCAAATGTAAAATATTAAAATTACCTCACTCTGTAGATAACTATTTCTCAAGTTAATTCAGAAGAAAATACATGCAATATCAATTAAGAGAGTAAAGCTTTTACCATTGTGCCCTAGAAGAACCACATAAGGGACTACATTTTTTATCAAACATGTAGATATCCAAATGAAATGCTGCTTCAGAAAACTAAAACTTTTGCCAAAGTCATAGCAGTGCTTTATTACTACTACCATTACTGCTACCTATAGAGATGGGTATTTCATTCTACATAAATTTCCTTAAAAATTTTCTGTTTTCTTAATGAACATCCTCATCAAATCATCAAAATGTTTATTCTTTCAAAGTACGCACATTTTTACAACTTTGCCATTGAAAAGCCGTGGTTCAGCTCACAGGGATGTTACACAAAACATGTTACCAGCTAAAGTATCCAAACAAATTTGTCAGCTTTACCTACTCATTCATGGCCTGCTGCCCATAACAAATCCACTACCTGTATTAAAAGGCTACTGTCTGTATTGCAGGAACAAAAACTCACAGTAAAAAAACCAAAATCACATTAAGAAATATGTAGTCAAACATACAAACATTACTCTTTCTTACAGTGACCATACAACATGCAAGTATGACTTGATTATGTCTGCATTTGTAATACTGCATTCTAAAAGGCTAGAGAATGTTTATTATTTTTCCCTTTATAGTGATCCAATGAAATACCGTTAATATTCTGAAAGTCTTAATCATACAAATTACTTACTTAGCACATTTGAATTTCTTTTCCTCTGAACTTCCTTGGTTTCACAACACATTCAAACTTGGTTTGTCACGCCATTAACTATGTGCTTATTCTGAATCCCTTCTCTCATACTTGCTCCAAAATCTACTTGTTAATTTTAGATGCTGTTAAAAGAGAAAGAGACCCTTCCACATACCACCAGTTTAATCCATTGACATCACCTGGATATCACCTCTACACATTCCTGAGCTATTTCACAGCTCTTCTGTTCTGGGAACTGTAATGTTCTGCCCGCCAGTTTGGTTTTTTTTTTTTCCTAGATTATAAGGCAATAATGACCATAAAAAATACAGAACAAAGTTCCTGTAACATATTCTGTGATGAAGAGCGATAGGCTATCCCTTCTACTGATCAAGAGCAGAATCTACCTGAATTTCCAACACTTGAAAACACAAGCTGAAAGAACTGAAAAGAGCATATGTTTGTATAGCACAGTCCAAAAAAAAAAAAACATTTCCATTTTAAAGCATTTTTTAATGAAGGAGTATGTTATATTCTCAGGAATATAGGGATAGTATGCTCCTTGTTGTGCTATCAGTAAAAATTGTCAAATTCAACCAAGGTGAAAAACAGTAAAACAAACAGATTCCCAGTGCCTACTTCATTCCCTGTCATCTAGGTAAAATAATGAAGCACGCTACTACTATTGAATGCACATTAGATGTAATTTCAAGAATACTGAAACTGTTAATGAACTTCACGAATGATGGATCTGTTTTTATTAAATTAGTATACATACAACTGATATTGCTTAAGCACATACTATGAATAAAAGTAATATTCATATATGGAATTTTCTTCTAAAGTTTCTACACCCAGCTTCATAAACAACAGTATAAAATGCTGATGAAATATAGCTAAGCCTGAAATGGATAGAAAACATGCAGAAAAACTCATGACAATTTGAATCACAAACTTAAAAAAAAAAATCTTTAGCCTTCAGAAGGTGCCATGCAGCCATACACTCCTGATAGCATGACTTCAGTTTCAATTATTGGTGATGCACAAACCTAGCAAGCCACTGCAACAGAAACATAATTTAATGTCAAAGTACATCTGCCTTTTGATTCAAACATAAGTATTTTAAATTTGAACTGGCAAATCAATGGGCCTGTGAGCGAAAATGGTAGAGCTTAACTGGACTTGATTACTAATCTAACAAATGATTTTTTTTAGCAGCCCAGATGCATTTTTTAAGAAGCAGGAGAAAAAGGCTTTCCACAGAGCTGACACTTGAAAGTCTAATTAGCACAAGCTGCTCTGAAGAGAATTCCAGACACTGACCATTTCCAGGAAAAAAAAGTCTTCTCAGTCGTCAGTGAATCAGCAGCCCTTAAACATGGCAGCAATCAAAACAACAGAGTTAACAAACAGGAATCTCAAATGCAAACAGCAAAGCCTACAAATATTTATTTTTTTCTTTTTAAAGTGAGAGGTATCGACAGTGATGACAACTATACCTATATGTGTGTACATATATGTACACAAATGCACATGCACACCAATGCAAGACATTAGAAAAAATAATGGGATAAAACCAAATCAACTTCTGCTGCATTTTATGCAAACGTAACTCAAATTTTATTCACTTGTTTTGTTAGTTTATGATTTATGTACATCTTAGAAAAACTACCGCTTCCAGAAAAATACTTTATCAGTATCTAGTAAGTATGTGATTTTATCTTTCAGAATAGGCTATTAAGCTTACTCTTCTCCCTTTAAACAAAATGCTGCACTTTAATCCTTAGAGTGGGGAAAAAGTCTAAAAATGGGGAGGTCATATTAATGTATGCCATACATGCATGAACAAATTCTGAATGTGTGATTGTACAGTTTTAGGTCATTAGTTCTTGAACCTTATGAACAGTCCGCAGATGTCTAATATGTTATTATAGGGGTGGGTTGGCAGAACTTCTGGAAGATAGTAATTTTCTTCTAAAATGCAGCCCACATGGAAAACATTTCTCTCAAGATGAATACACACATGAGACAGTAAGTGAATCCACAGTCCGCTCCTGGCCTTTGCTGACAAGCATTGTAGGGATCCCCTGAGCTAAAGGCTGCATCCATACTGTCAGCCATCAAAGCATTTATTCTCCAAATTTGGGTATTCCTTCTTAATGTGCTTCAGAGTTTGGGTCCATAACATGTGATGGCAAATAGCTCCAGAATGTAATTGTGTACAAACTGCATAGGGGGTATTCTAACTAAGATAGAAAGCCTTATTCATCTATTCAAAGCCATCTATGCCTTCCCAGATCTCTGTCAGGTATCTCAATGACAAACTGAGAAGCTCTAGCACATTTAGCCACTCCTCAAGCAAAAGTCAACCACACCTTTTTAACATCTTATAGCCCTCTGCATACCTTACCTTCTCTTGTTCTATTACAGTCTTTCTGAGAAAAGTGGTTATAGTCAAAAGGTCAGGTGTACAATGGGTTAAAAGAAGACCAGCATTATGATTTTTCGATGGTTCTCTATTCTTTCCTAGCCAGTCCTAACAGTCACTTTACTCAGCTGATCAGTGAGCTGACATTTTCAGAGAACTGTCCACTATCGTTCTCTGATCTCTTTCCTGAGTGGTAGCAAAGCCCGTGGTTTCACACATATAAGCTAAAGACTGATTTTTTTTCTTAATATGTATTGCTTTGTATTTGGCAATACTTAACTTCATATGCTCTTTCACTGCCTTTTCAATATCATGATGTTAATCTACAATTCTTCTTGTCAGCTTTATACTGAACTATCTAGAATGCTTCAAACCATATAAAAGCATACTCTGGTCACCACTATTCCAAATACTTTATGAAGCGAGGTAGCTCTGAACTCAAGGACACCTCCTTCTAATATAAAAGCTGATAAATAATTCCCATGTCTTGTTTTATAACTTTTAAGCAACATATGAAAAAAAATTGTTAAAAATTTAAAGGAAAAAATTTAAAGCAACAATATGCTGTAACATGGCCACTGAGTATAGCCAGTATACTTTTAAAATCTTTTAATTGCCCCCCCTTTTTTTTTTTTTTTAAATTTTGTTAAGGCAATATCACCAAGTGGAAAACTTGTCCATAACAATATGCGTGAACAGGAAAAGACAAAGATGCAAAAGAAAACTGCATACTGGAAAATGAAAAGAAAAAAGCCATAAATTGTAAAAGAAAAGTGTCACAACTTCCCTTCCTCCACATTTGACTTTCTTTTGCACCTATAATCTAGAAACAGAAAAAAACTTGGTTAGATTGTGTATAATTGATATTGAAGAGGTCCTAAGTCATTCTGTTCAGAAGAAAATGTGAAAAATCAGAGTGTATGGAGTAATGTGCAATAAAGATTTTCTTTGCTTCATATTTTCTCATACTGAGAACATGAAAGAAGAATGAAATGTGATCTTTCTAAGCAATAACTCAATATTCTTCTAAGAAATTGAACTAGTTTGATCCATTACTCTAACTTCCTCATGGCATGATTTGTATAAACAATTTTTCTAGATGTTTGTTTTACATGGCAGAGAAAATTATTAATAATCTTGATCTACATTTACAAGTTTAACTTTTCGACAGAAGTAGAAGAGTCTATTTTTAGGACTTACACAATAAAGACTTTCAGTCCTTAAATTACGTGGGTAAATTATAGGAGTGCCTTATGAAAGCTTCATGGAACTCTGCTGTATACAATCAAATAAGATGTGACTTTGAAAAGGAGACACCTCAATTCTTTGGCAATGAAACTGAATGGGGTTTTCCAAAGTAAAGCAGAAGCTTGTTACTTAAAAAGCCAGGAACAGGTTTCAAACTGAGCGCCAGCCATTTCAGAACAGCTCTCACCGAATACATCCATAAATAAATTAATCTTGAGGACACGCTCTTCACTGATGCATTGGACAGACATAACAGATACACAGTTTACTTCAAATAAGTATCGCGTGCCTCAGATTAAGAGTTGGTGCCCGTTTCCTAATATAAAAGTCTCTTTCCATACTTTGACAAAACGCTTATTACTCTACAGACAAGATGGGGAGATGATGACAGTAAACACTGTGGTACCCCACAGGAAGTTTTTTAACAACTCAAACTTGCTTTCTGTGTTTTCCAACTTCTTCTACAATTACATTTGCTTTACAGGTGGGCAAAGTGACAATGTTGTTTTGCAGTCTTTCAGGCTTTATTTGTAGCTTTTTCTATCAACCCCTTCTGGGGATCAGTTTTTTCCTGGGGCAAAAATGAACAGGGAAAGCTATTTGTGTGAACTAGCCATTTCCAGTCCTCATGATATCTAAGCATATGGCACTTCTGATCTTGGGATTAGCTGTAGCGAAACAGGAACAAGAATTTACTCTTTACAAAGAAAAGCTTTTATTATTGTCCATTACTTTCTTATATACATATACAGCATAAAAAAGACCATTAGGAAGAAACATCTTTTAAAACATTATGCTAGATGGAAAAAAGCACAGCTTGAATTCTGTTTTTTCTTTGATATAACGAACTCTAACCTAGAAGCTAAGGAAAGACTGCTATTAATGGATCATCACAATGACTAGAAAATATGAAAACCCAATCATACATTTTCCTTTTACTTATTTACCTTTGTGACCAGATACACCACTACTCCCTATTGGCACCTACAGTTGTATAAAGTGTTACAAGGTGGTACGTGTGCACATGGTATGAAGGCTGTGTATATTCCCTTGACTAATTGTCCCTACATTTCTGTGTCCATATATATTCACTTCTCTTTTTTTCCTCTCTTTTGATCCCTATTTAGCCCATCTTTCATTTTTCTTTTCCATGGTGCTTTACTTAAATAAACTTGTATATTAAAAAAAAAAAAAAGTTTACCTTTTTATGTCTGGTCAATAAGCCCCTAAAACAGAAGAAGGGTCAGATGAGATGGGCAAGGGCAATGTGCTTATGAAGCTGAGGGAAGAATGTAGGGAGTGACTGACCACAACTGTTGCAAAGAAAGCCAAACTTATCTGAACAGAAAAGGGACTGGAGAGTTTGTTTTAGATAAATGCCTGTATCAGTTCAGTGGATTAACTGCTTGTGTAAATGTTTTTCACTGAGTTAATCAGAAGAGTGTGAATAGCTTCTTGAGTTAGCCAGCCCAGCAAGGGGTAAGTGAATATGTGGCTCAGCCCAACAAGAGTATAAAAACTGAACAACTGACAAAATGAACTTTGAACAGAGCAATGGGCTTGAGCTGACTTTAACTCACATATTCCTTCCCGGCACCTGGGGATGCCCAACATCGTGATGGTGAGCGTATAAAGGCCAGTAACAAGAATCAGATTTGTACTGCGATCCAACTGTATATTGCAATGGCTATAGTGTGTTTGCACTGTGATTTCAGTACATTGCCGTGTCACTGCGCTAAAGCAAAATCCCATGTAACATCAAATATCTTCAGATAAGTAAATTTTGTTTTAAACATTAAACCCTCCTCTTGTGGAATATCTAATAAAAGCCTAGTCAGAGAGTATTGGATTCTGATCCACACAGAGGATATTCTTTCAAAGGATGGAAGCAAAAGTAATACTGATCTATACAGCATCCATACAGAATTAGCCTTTTCTAAAATACATTTTCTACCCTATTGTTTTCAGTCTAAGTCAAGTTCTGTTCAGTTGCTGGAAACCAACCTCGTGTCAGAGCATATGGTAGCTCTTGAACCTGTCAGGAAGCAAGTAGGACCACTATGAACATCTGGGATATGAAGTGGCTATCTGCATTTAATAGTGTCACACAAAAGCTTGAGAGATGGAGGCATTCTTGAAAGTGGGAAATTCTCTCTGAAGTTCTTCAAAGAGAAAAATTATTCTTCAGATGCGTTTAAAATAAATATTTCATTGTAAAAACGGATAATGGGGGAAAATGATTATCAGGCCTACATATTTTCTTCTAGAACATTTTTTGAGAAATAAAACACCTGATATATATAACAAATATCTTAGATGATTAAACAGCCTGATGAATATTGGATGACTCACATCTGGTATTTGTCCATTCAAAAATCTCTAAGGAGTAGTTGGCATAGATTTACTCTGACAAGTATTTAAAAACAGTTATCTTTCACAGAAAGAGAGGAACAAGTTAATTTTCTACCCCAGTATAAATACTTTGTGCAAAACTTTTTAGAGGTTTGCAAACTGAGGCTTCTGCTACAATATGATTTTAAAAGGAAAAGTAGGAATCACAGACTCTAGACTGAATGCAAAGGGAGGTACCTTTGCCAAAAAGGCAAATGAAATTTTAGTTTGCCAAGAATACCAAATAGAGTACTATCAAATAGAGTAGTACAAGAAATCGCAATTTGAATACTTGCTAGCATTAAGAAACACAAATTGACCTCATTTTATGAAGATGACCTTTTCTAATAATTTGTTACAGCTTTGCTACTGTATACTTTCTTGCTACAGTTATTGTTCAAATGACTTTTTTTTTTTTTAATGTAAGCACTATTTTAAACATACTTTTATAAAAATAATGTATAGAAAGGCTTGGTCAATTTGAAAATACTTTCAATGTCTGGAATACCTTAAAAAACCCCAACATTTTATTTCAAAGTATATTATTAAAAAGCTTCATCATTTAATGTCAAGGAAACAGGAAGTGCAGTGCACAGAACAGCATGTTTATGAAAATGCTGATGTAAGGGTAGGCTTTAGACTTCCAGGGGAGCTACATACAGTATAGGTACTTTAAAAGTTCCCCTAGCTTTCCAGATCAGTTTTGAGGTAGTCTCTATTTGCTAACTGAAAATTTTATATAACTTCTGTAACCTTAAAAAAATTGTGATCTTAAAACTTGAGTGTATATGTAATTTCAAAATGATTAAATGTTTTCTGTAATTTGTCAAAAAAAAGCAGAAAATACTTATTGCACTCCTATTTTAATGCAAATGCTATATTTTTAAAACCATCTCGTCTCCTATTCTGCTTCTGAGAAAATCTGACTCTCCTGATAAGAAATGGGATGAATAGATGTTATCGTGCAACATAAGATGGTCCAATTAGTTGTCAGAACTGCTTCCACTGCTGTGAAGTGTGACTTCACTTTAAGATGTTTTAAAACACTATAAGCCTACAACTCTGAACACTTGGGTCAAAATATATCAGCATCACAGAGTAAAATATATACTAGAGGTAATAAAGAATTCTGTCACTCCATCCAAATAATGAAAAAATATTCACCCAGGTGCTTCTCTCTCTTCCTGCCTTCCTGACCTCTGTGTTTCAATTCTCACATTCATAAAATGTGCAGCTGCTGAAGTCGCCCCCATGTTCTGTACATATATGCACATTGCAATGCCTTTGAATTCACCTCTTGTCTCATTCCATCAAATCATTTTTTTCGGAGTATGCTTCCAAGCCTTGTGTAACAACAACTCCCCTTACCGATTTGATCTACTCATAATATATCACTGATGCTTTTCCTGGTCTTACAAAGATTCCAGCCTTGATACCCTATTAAGCTGATTTTCCTATAATTTAATTTCTGGTGCCTTCTTTCCCTTGTCTGTACCATCCTCTGTGCAACAAGCCGATGCGAAATCACTCGAGACCATATCATTTTCACTCTAACACACCTTCTTTAGACCTATTTTTATTTCTACAACAAAATATGAGGAAAACAAGACTGTCTTGCTTTCTTTCGTGATTTATTTTATTATACCCATACTATGGAAATGACATGTGTGGTAGAAACATAAAATTGTTCCTTGACAAACAGTGCTTCAGCACAGTAATATATTTCCTCATTTTCTACAATCTGGGTGATTCCTGTAAAACATTTCTCATGTTTTCATGAGATAATCAAGCTAAAAGTGATATGAAAGTGATTATTTTACTGTTGTTGAGACTCCACTAAAAGAAAATATTTAGGATTTTTTTTCCTTTTTTTAAAGCATGGTGTAATCTGCATTCTCTTTTGTGTGAGACAAGGGGGAGCTAAGGGGATTGAAAGAGGTATTAGTCAGCTTTTTGTTTGTTTGGTTGGTTTTTAGAATAATCTATTAATCTATGGCCAAAGTTCTGAAGTTTGTGACCTTTAAGTTTTTCATGTGAAGAAATTATACTTTGTTTCATTATGAGAGAGATGCACTATAAGAAAAAGACTGACCTTGGGACTGCTTATAGCAGACACCAGTAGCACACCTTCTAGGAAAAGTGAATTAAATAGCTAACTGTTCCTTTATACAGAAAACACTGTCTAGATCTGGATGGCTAGCTTAGCTAGTATCTTTCTGACAAATGAGAACAAAGGCAGAGCTATCTTGAGAAGAGTCTTCCATCACACCTCTTTTCAGCTAAAATTATTTGATTGAAAATTACTATTGTTATCTCCAGATATCCATCCTGTATTCCATCTTCCTTAGTGCAACTAAGCATATATTGTTTTGTGCTGTATCAGCACATGTGATGAAAGTAGTTATGCTGCCAAAGTAAGAGTCAGCGCTAACAGATCAGTGGCCCAACTTGTACCAACTGATGAGTTTCTTCAAGACCGTATCTCAATGTTCTTGCAAACAGTTTCAAAAATTCTTTGAGTTGCCATGGAAACTGCAGCCCTCGAATGAGAATAAAAGAGACTGCCAAGAGGACCCCAGCGCGATTGCCACCCCCGCCGAAACACCGCGGACCCCGGAGCGACCGCCCACCGCCGGAACACCGAGAGCCTTGGACCCCCGGGACGCTTCGGATCCATGGTGGTGACTATTCTTGCAACTCTATCCCGAAAGCTTGCTTGACTTCTGTCTTTTTATTCTATTCTATCCTACCGCTACTAGTTTTCTACTTTTGATATTAAAAGTTTCTGTTTTGGATATACGGCATTTGACCTCGTTTGAGTCTTAATCTCGCTCTTGGGATCATATCGAAACCTCCCCCGACATCGGATCGGGACATCAATGCACGATTGTTTACAGTTGCCAATCCACACAATTTTATTATGAATGTACACAACATATCACCTAAATGTTTTTCACATAAAAACAAGCTATAAAAGATAAGTACTGAAGATGTAAAATCCAGGAGACAATGAAAGATATTTTTAAGAGCTCACAGCTGCTTGGGCCTGATTCAGTTTTTCAACACTTTGGATGAATAAAATGACACAGGACATAATTTACCATTCAATGCAGTGCGAGGATCACTAAATCACTCGTTTGTTTATCTCTTGCAGTCTGATTAGCTAAAACTGTGAATTTTCTCCTGGTGAAAGAATTTTTGCCAGCAGTGACCTGAGCTTAGTTAAGCCATGTCTACTTCTGTCCTCTGCTTTGTGTCTCACCACCCTTACCTAGCCTTGACCCGAGCATCTCTTGCATACCATGGCAGTATTGCTCTGATTTTTCACTTTTGAATCTGGCATGCATAGCTGAAGGATTCATACATGAAGTTAGAAAGTATACACTATTCTCAAGACAAACACAAATTATTGTGATAATTAGCTTGCAATTTCCTTCTGTCTTCTTTAAAACAAAACAAATACGCACTGTATAATATTACAGATTCTTTTGTCCTTACTTAGGAATGCCTTTTTCTGATGGACACAGGAGTTTTGCTTGTGAAAGAAATTGAAGTTCCAGCTCCAAGCACAAATACTCTAAATGCTATTCAGTGTAATGTTAAAATTCTTTATGTACAGTAAGTCTCTCTATATTTTAAATCCCTTTAAGACAGATTTTTAAACACCTCAGGTGAGACTAAATACAGAAAACAATACAAAAATTTACCTAGAGATGAAGTAGTATAATCTGTAGAAAATGACAGCTATATTACATTTTCACAGAAGGGATATGGTTACAGAAATTATGAAGAACTATGGATGGTATTGCGGCATATTACAGGACCACTTACTGAGGTCAAGAGCCAAATTCAGCAACTGACTCTGCTGGGATTTAAACATATGTTAAGAACAATCATAGCGTGTCGCCTAAATGAGAAAGAGCACAACTGAATGTATCTGAACTGGAATACGCAAAAAGAATTGAACATGGGTCTGGATGGATGTAATAGTTCTTATTATAATGTAAGAAAAAATAATTGCTAACCTCAGAGATATTTCAAGATAACCACAATATCTGAAAAAGTTGATTTCTTTAGTAACTCAGGAATGATGGCAACTTTAATACTATCTTAACTATCCTGTATTTATTTTTAATTTTTAACTATTATAGAAATAAATACTATTAAAGACAACCATAAATACCAACACTATCAACAAATATACAAAATTATCCTGCACATCAAATAAGTAATGTGTTAGACTGTTTCATTCTCAAAAATTATTATTCCTTGAACCGGAATATCCACAGGCTAACAGAAATTCAATACGGGTGTCATAGATTTTCTCAGCTCTATCTAAAATTTACTTACAGATTTCATTATAAACTTTTGAAACTGGATGGAAACATGAAAATTAACATTCCAGTCTTCCTAAACACGTTCAAAGGCCCTACTGTTTCCTAAGGCAGATTGTTAACACACACTTAGTAAGAAAGCAGTAAGTGACTTCTGTGGTATAATATGAAACACAAAACAGAAAAGATTTTTTTTTCCTTCACTTTCAGCTCTCTAAACGCATTGGCTAACTACTTCAAAGTAAAATAAAATAAAATAAAGAAAAGGAGGGAATTGCCTGAAGCAGTAAGTCCTTGATCAATTGTTTAAGGAAGAAAAGACTTGTTTTTTAAGTATGATAAGTGGTTAGTAATTAAAAGTAAGCTCAGTGATTATGAAATTGCCATCAAGAGTCCATTCAGAGAGATTTATTCTGTGTTACCCTACTACTGTTGAAATTAATTAAGCTTTAAACACTTAAAATAAAACACTGGAAAATAAAACAGTCTAATGTGTTGTAACCTAGTTATTTCATGTCTGAGTTACAACACAGCTTGAAAACAAAGGTTTGGCTGTCTTGGCATGAAAACCTAGCTCTCTGGTCTCACTGGAGTGTTGCCATTTAGCCCAACTCAGTAAAACAAGAGGCAAGGTAAGATGGGACTGCATCTTAAGAGTTTTGCTGGAATCAAGAATCTTAATATTTTTTAAAACTGAATTTAATATATCTAGAAGAGGGATAAAGTTGAGGCTTGCAATAGCAGATGTCTGGATTTGATGACTGAGCACGTATATTGTAATCCTACGTTCTTCTGCTTTCCTGAGAAACTGCACCGAGCATCCACAATTCACTTGACATTTTATGACACATGAGATAGACTAAATTCTATTTATTTATTTTGTTTTGGTTTTTTACATTTATTGGAATTCACATCTAATTAGGTTCTGCTTTGCTGTACTTATGGACATGTAACTCATCAACAAAAGCAAGTTTCATTCTGTAGACTGTAGAAGTCAAAACTTCCCTGATGATTTAAAAAAATCTTGTGTATTAAAAAGTATTTGTATACCAGACATACTGTACTATCATATGGACATGACTTCCTAGGGAACTTTTGTATTTCTACAGTTCTACATAGTTCAAATTATACTGAATAAAACATCCTAGCAATGACACAGGAGAAATCAATGTTCAGAAGCCGCATGGGAACATTGTAGTTACTCAGGCAGTTGCAGGTACTGGATACACATCTGAGCTACAGTACTTTTAACAAAAACAAAAGGTCATGAAGTGAAATTGAGTGAGATCTCTATGGCTAGCTTTTCCACAAAACACTTAAAAAATGCTCCTGCTCTCACTGTATGAGGTGTTCCTTTATATACAGGTCTGTGAACTTATTATCATGATCTTGCTGTAAAAGCGAATGTTGTATGAATGCAAAATTGTACATATTGTAGAAGTTATATGAATGGCTTAGATTAGGTTACACATTGGAAATCTTCATAGGAATTCTTTTGCAGATTAAATGGTGAACCATTTGTCAGCAATTTTACCCACAAAAATTATCCTTCCTTTACACAGGATATGTTTAGAGTATTTTCTGTTCAGGACAGTTTTTGTATTTTGGGGTAAACCAACTCATAGGGCAAAAATTCAAAGCTTACAATGCTCCTGTCGTTTTTGCAAATTTTGCGTAGCAGCAAGCTTGGACATACATCAGAGAACATTTTTGACCTAGAAAGTTTAACAGACTGCACCTATGCCTTCACTGGGAGAAACTTGCTGTGGTTGCTTCTCCTCATCCAGTCTGTCCGTCTAACTGGTCGTACTCCCACCCTCAATTCCCCATGGCACCCAGGAGAGTAACATTCACAACAAAAGAAACAAATTTAATTAACTAGTGATGAATATCAGAAAAAAATGCTGGTCACAGTGGTCAGCTGGAGGGCTAGGTGTATATCTCCAGGTATGGGCGACTTCAGTCAACAGAATTTTAAAATGACAGCCACAAATAGTATTTCTTTACTTAAAACATAACACTTTTCACCAATATCCAACCTGACTGTGTGCAATGCTAAAATGTTCCACACACCTTACAAAACTCATCTTTCTAACCTCCACTGATCATTCTCTAAGCATGCCTCCTACATTTCCCTCCGCAAGACTGACAGGACTACCATCTCCCAACCCCGACACTCTCTGCTATATATAGGGCAGGACCTATAGGTAGGTTGTATACTCCACCCTTTGTAGAAGTAGTTCTGGCCACCCCCTACTTTCAGCCTTATATGTCTTGTGGAGAAACCTGTTCTCAAAAATACAAGTCAATGGTAGGACATACCGTAATCGACAGGCCTCAGGGCTTACGGACTCCTGTTTGCCTTGACCTATCAGAAATCTTCCTTGCCCCCTGCAAGTGTCAGCAACTGAACAACCTACAATATTGATTTGTAACTGCCTTAAGTGCATTTCTTCCACAATTGTGCCTCAACAAAAGAGAATAAACAAACAAACAAAAAAACCCTTCTAGTGAACACAAACAACAGAGGCCCTTGTTAGTATCTTCTAGAAAAACAGACACATGCTGCAGGATCTAGTTCTGACGGTGGGGAGGGCCTGGAAGAGGGGGAACAGACTTCCCCTTGCTTCTTTATCCCAGTTAAACCAAATATGCCCACTGAAAACACAGTGGCAGCACCTCTTCCCTCCTTTCCCTTCCTCTGAGAAACACAGTGCGGGGTCCAGTAACCCCGACCTGTCTAGCTGCAGACCAGAATCACATGAAGTGTTAGAGCGGCAGAAAGACTAACCCTGCCTACAGGGCTTACATTGCAAGGGCTTTTGTTCTGCAGCACACAGGTACCTTGAACCAGCTTTAAATTACCACCATTAAGTGCCCGCAGGAGCTTGCCACAGCAGCATACCGCTCCGCGTGAGAGAGTTCGCCCTGCTTCTCAGCAAACTGTTAACCGCTCCCCTAGCTAGCTAGCCTGAGGGCAGCTACGCAAGACTACAACAGAGCGATTTTCTGGATAAGAGGAGGGACACCAGACGGATACAGATGAGGAAGCACAGGGAAACAGACTTCTTAAGTTTACTTCTGCAGTGCTGCTGCCCGTGTTCTGTGCAACTTCTTTGGCTGCTTGTTCATTGGTAACAGGCCCTAAGAATTCAGCTTCAGTATTTCCAGCATTAACCTCCACTGGACAATGATAGCCTGCCCAATTCCCTATTTCTGTCATATCTCCTAATGCATAGGGCTGGACTAAACCTTCGTCCCTGGGGACAAGTTTTGGAGGAAAAGGCCAAGTCCTTTGTATTAAAGATCTACAGCTTTCACGTTATAAAAGAAAAGTAAATAAATCTATCTTTGGCATTTTGCTAAGTTGGATGGAAGATGTGTTCTTTCACTTCATTTTGTTTTGTGGTCTTTATTGTGTAGATGTTTGTCTGATTCCTTACTGGTCATTATTTGTATCCACGCTATTTAGATCCTTTGCAACAGAATGAAGACCTGATGGCGCCTCAAAAACTATTGTTTTTCTCTCTGCAATACTAGCTGTTACCAGAGTTAGAAATTTATAATATACTATATTTGTACCATCCCCCTACAACAATCTAACAAGAGTTTTTCAGGTTCTGTTTAAAGATTGCAGTGTCAGCATTTTATTGGAAAACGCTTTCCAGTAAACAGTTTAGATGGAAGCATGTTTTTGGGAAACAATGTTCTTATAGCTGATGTTTTAACTGAAAATGGTATCTGAAAGCACAAGATCAAACAGTACAATATCAGGTTTAAAAAATAATTTTCTTTTTTTGTTTGTTGGTTTTTTTTTTTTTTTAAGGAAACCCTGTTCTTTTCAGATATTATAAGATACAAACTATTGTTTGAAAACAGCATTTAATTACCTTCTCTCCAGGAGACCACAATCAGAACATTGCACTTACACTCCTCTGAGATCAATGAAATGCTGGAAACCCTGTCTTTAATAAAGCACCAGAAAAGCTCCATTTACTAGTCCTGAAACTAGTAGTTACCTATTACTTGGGAATTTCAACCAGAACTAAGAGTATAAGCAAATGGTATCAGCTTTAAAGGAAATGTGTTTGTGCAGAACAATATAGATGTGTCAGCCAGAGATGTATTTAAAAAAAAGAAACCTCACCCTGCTGCAGTAAAAAGATAGTATTGAATCAATCAGCTGAGGTCACTCTATTTATGGCAAAATAAAACAAAGCTATCTTTGAAATGACTCATAATTCTGACATATTAGGTCAAATGGAACTCAATTTATACATGCCGAGAAAATTCCTGACCTTCCTTTGACAGAGGCATATTTTTTTAACTGAGTGCATAAAAGGCTTATGGTAACTGAATCTGGAAATACTACTTTTTTGTTTTCCATTTTGTTGCAATCAGTGTTACTAGGACATTTTACTATCTATCATAAATCTTTCAAAACATTAACTATGGTCACAACATTTTACAGAGCACATATGTTGTACACCTGCAGACTTTTGACAAGGGATGAGAGGAGATATTACCTGAGGAATCAGATAGCAAAGGATTCAGGTGCTTAGTGTCTGGTATCTGGAATGGTCTATCTTCAATAAAGACTTAGAAAAAAACAGCAGGAACTGCAATTAATATTCACTATAGGATAGTATTACTAAAGAAGCAGCTTTCAAATAGTAGAATAGAAGATTTTTTGTCTGCAAATTATTTTCAAATTCTACATGTTCTTTAAGTATAAATTTACTTGGAGCTTTACAACTTACAGTGATATGACAGCATACCAACATTTTAGATTTTCTTAAAAGCCACATCACAGGCACTAGAAATGCAGACAATGTAATAGGCTGAATGGAGAGGAAAAACATGCCGCGTTCCCTTCTTGATTTTCTCACTTGCTAATTCATTGATCTTATGCCGGTCATTCAGCCTGCCAGTATTTCCAGCTGTAGCAATTATGCTCATTCCTATGCCTTTTGAAAACCATTTTGAGATGATACTGCTGCGAGAACATGGCCATGCATCCCTGAATACTTCCAGGGCACCAGAAGCTCTCAAGCACCCTGCTAGAACCTACCCATCAATCTAACCTACAGCTTTGATGTAAATAGTGAACTGCATGGAAGCCACAAACAAAATTTTACATTTAGATAAGTAATCAATCACAATTTCCACTAAAGACAATGGCATGTTTGTGCTAAGATTTGCTGAGTCATTTTGCCAGCACAAGGAAAGACTGGAAAAGGAGGCAAAAGGATGCTAAACCAAGGCAGTGAGCAGCCTCCAAGAGGGGCAGTCCCAGAAAGGACACGGCCTCCCTTAGAAACAGTCATTCCCTCAGTTCCTGCAGATTAATGATTAATTTGCAGCTCCAAACTGGTGCCAACACAAGGCAAGCACCATTTTACAATCTGCCCGTGCCTGTAACTTTTCACACTAAGAACACTCTATTATAGTGTTTCCACAGAAGACATTAGCTAGCAGCAAACAACAAATGTAATCCAAAAGAAGTATGTCTCAGAGACTCAAAATCTTAATTGCTGCAGTGGAAAGGTAGAAAAAGGACGGGAAATTCAAATGTGCATACACTTGCTTCAAGAAATAGTCTTCCTGTGTTTATTTGTTAGCCTAATCCTTCAAGGGAGTGAGAAAGTATCTGTTGATTTCCATCTGCTGGTACTAAGGTTTGGGCAATAATACACTAAGAAGTTGCCCTATGAATCATTGCTCCTTTCAGTTACTTAAATATGATAACACCAGAAGATGCATGCACAAGAGGAGTACAGAATGTACTAGCCCCCATTTTATATTGCATGCTAATTCTTTTCGTACAGACTTAACTTTCTGAAAATTGACAACTGAATGATTTCTTAGATTTTTCAGAAATTCATCGAGACACCTACACTCATAATTTTACCCGTCTTCAAGAAAAAGAACAACACTCCAAATCACCACAGATTTAAAGGATAGTTCCCTCAGATTAAGCCAACAAAACCTCTTTGGAGGACAGAAATGCCGTGATACTAAAAAACCAGTTGTCTTCTGGGGGAAAAGAATCTTGGACAATTACAGATCTAAACTAATTTTTTCATTAGCTAAAGTAAATTTAATTTGTCTATAAACATCTTCCACCCCCAGACATGCCCTCTGTTTGTTTTAATCATAGTATGTCTCTAATGATAGTACAGTAAAGCAAAGTCTGAAACCTCTCTGGGCTACAGAAGAGTTGTGAGAATCAGTGGTGGAGCAACAGGATCTCATTTCTGGGCAGGAATAGGAGACAGGGAGCATACACATGAACAGAACAGTAGGGGAAAAAAAATAAAAATAAGAGAGTGCTGCAGCCAACCAACCAGAGGAAGCTCAAGAACACTTGGGTCTGGTCGATTTTGAGCCTAAAACAATTGCCTTGTGGTTCTCCACCCAGAAGGAATTTGACAGGGGCTGTGACACTTGACAATGCTGAAATCAGAACTGCTTAGCTGAAATCAGTTGACCTGGGCTGACTGATACCACATGAGAGTCTAGCTTACTGTTTTACAGAAACCTGAGATTAGTCAAGGAAGGCATTAATTTGAGTTACTCTGGATTTACATTGTGAAGTAAGAAAGTAGCCCCACAACTCCCCTGACTACAGTAGAGCTTTCCAAACACTTCTAGCAATAGTATAATACTTAATATAACTCTGAAAAGCATAAAATAAAGACATTCTACTTTCTAAACTTCAACACACTTTGGGAAATTGAATAAAATTCCAGAACTAATTCTTGTATTTCTGCCTGCTTTTCAAAACTATCAAATATGAAGTGTTAATACGTTTTGTGCTTGATCACCAAGAGAGCCAAAATTTTCTTCCTGATTGAAAATGTAAAAATCTGACAAACATTCCAAAACATGTTTTCTATCATTATGGGAAAAAAAAAAAATCTTGTATTTGTCCACCTTAAATGCTTTTTGTGCAGGAATATTTGAAAGATTGGCACCATGTTTCCTTTTGTTTCAAAATCAAGAATGAAATTATACATTTCTAGGGAGTTTTGACACATGTTTTTGATTTTGAGTAAACATTTTTTGCTGGTTAACAGAGTTCTTGGTTAATGTTACCTTTAAACCATTAAATCTTCATATAAATCACTCTGTTATTTAAGAGACAATGAAAAAGTACCAATTGAAGAGTGCATAAGCTCTGTACTTTGAGTAGAACAAGACCGGAAACACAGAGAAATGTATTATTCCCCACCTAAATACATGAACATTTTGTCTATATAACAGAATACTGACACTTACTCCATCTGGCTTAAGTGGGTACTCACGTCCAGTCTGAAAACTGTAAGTCTTGGCATTTAATGAATAAACAATAAATCCAGTATTTGTCTGTTTAGTATCCATCACTGGGAAGAACTATGATCCAACATGACAACCCTTTCCAATAATGAGGTCCGACCTGTAAATGTTCCTTTCTCATGACTTTCATTTCTGGATTGTGTAATGTGCTACAAAGATCATCTTCACTGCCTCACGTACATATACAGTTATGTTAACATTTCACAAAGAATTGCCTTATTCCACAATTTATGGTAGACAAAAGTCTGTATTGTGGTGTAGTCTTTTGGGGTTTTTCTGGGGGAAGAAGGGGCAAGCTCTGGACAGCTGGGAATTGTACAGTTGATACTACATTAGCATTTCTCATCTACTTTCTTTGGCAAATTCTATAATTTACAGCATGTTAAACATCC
Source organism: Fulmarus glacialis (assembly GCF_000690835.1). Taxonomy (NCBI): domain Eukaryota; kingdom Metazoa; phylum Chordata; class Aves; order Procellariiformes; family Procellariidae; genus Fulmarus; species Fulmarus glacialis. The sequence goes on along the minus strand of NW_009226868.1, from coordinate 22,801 downwards.
CTGGAATCTGTTGTCTCCTTTTGCCTATAAACCTGTTGCATGAAGATCTGTAGTAATATCAAGCTGCTCTTCCTTACCTTTCAATGAACTTCTACTCATCATCTAATCTAAGACTACAAATCACCATTTGGGTTTTCCTAGGGAAATCAAAAGTAAAAGAAAAGAAGCCAAAATGAAACCACCATTTAGCTACACGTACTTTCAATAATTTTGCATATAAACCTGCAATCCTAAAAATATTGGTGTAATACATCCATGCTAGTAAGACAATTTAAAAATTCTCTTCAAGAGAAATGTACTAAGTTCTCCCTAGTTTTTGAACAGATCAGCTTCCTTAGATCAGCTCATGGATGATGGTGGACAAGAGCTTCAGAAAGCCATTATCTTCTTAAGAGTGAGCATGGACCCACAGTACTGTAAACGTGCATGGAAGAAATGATACACTGAATTTATGGAAGGGCACTATATTCATCTGGAAACCTAATGATTAAATTCATATAATAACTGATGGAATAACAGGAACTGAATGACCTTAGCTTTTGCTGCACAATTGTAGCTATATGGAAAGAACTACACATACGAACTATGTTTCAATTCCGGAAGAAAACTGTAAACAATACCCGGAGTGGGAAAGTCCACCACAGCCATTCCACAAAATGCCAAATTCAACAGCCAAGGTCTCTACTTCATTTTGCTTGTCGCTGTATTTAGACTGCAAACTCTTAACTTCCTGTGCACTTATGATTAATGAACTGGCTCATTTTCAAGTTTCATCCAAGCTTCTTCATCATAGAAATGTGAATGACTGATACTTGAGTCAGTCCTATCTTATCTCATTTACAATTCCATGGACAAATTCAGAGATAAATAGTCATTCTATTACCTCCAAGTTCAACCAAAGAGGAAACATTTTTCAAGGAAAATCCTTGAATACATTCACTTCATCTGTGAAATCCAGACAGCAGCCTATCCTGATTTAGATATACTAGAAATACTCCAGGTTTGATCTTTAGCTTAGATCAGCGTAAGATGCTGAAGACTTCTTGCCACATCACTTCCTCTTTCAGCTGGAAGGAAACATTTTTTCACTTACAAGACAAAAATAAACACCTCTGAGCACCAAACACTCATACAAAATTCACCTAAGACCAAGATAGCGATTAGTAGACCACCACTATGAATTCTTAACCACTAATTGCTGTGAGAAACCTTCTATTCTTCACTTAGAAGGATTCTTTATTGATATCCACCCCACAGACACGCTCACATAGACTTGGGATTGATACAGCAGTAAAAGAAAAAGACTAGCAAGAAGTGAGGTAATACACTTTACACGAGAATTCTCCTCAAACCTTTGCCATGGATATTAAACAGGAAAAAAAAAAAAAATTCTACTTCTCTGCTGCCTAAAAGGGACCACAAGCATGACAATAGTTAATAGTCCATTACTATCACCCTAATCTTACTGAAACAATTCAAGTTCTGAATACTTGTATTTACATATAGAACTGTTAGAGACTTCTATCAGCCAAAAGAAATTCTAGGGTAAAAACATGCCATGACACTTCATGTAGTGTTATGGCATGTTTTTAACCCAGAATTATGACTGAACAGAACAATTGCTATCTTTTGCTACATTTTCTACCAGACCTTTACACTGAAAAACTGTCTTCCCAAAACGGTGTGAACTAAATTAATGGCTGTTGATAGAAAAACTTGGTGCAGCTAGCACTCACTTTAATTGAAGATGTCAGAAGATGCCTTGCAAAATAGTTCACATCCTGTATTCTTCTGAAGTTACATAGTTCATAAACACTGTATCATTCTACTATATTACATTATATTCTTGTGGAAACTTCTTTTAAATATCATAGACATATTCTCAGCAAAGATAAATCCACTGCGTAAACAAAGAATCATAAACACATTTGCTTAGCTTCATATTCTGAACTAAGAATATTAAAACAATTTGGTATTAAACTGTAAGTGAGATTAAAAAAAAAAGTTTTAGAAGTTTGCTCTATGAATGAGATGGAAATATTGTACTTAAACATATTAATTTGCTAGAAGCATACACAAATCTAACAAAGTATTATTGGCATTTGAGATGTATTTTGCATTTTACCTAGTTACAACTATCTATCACCGATGCTGTTATCATCTTTTAGCCTCACATCTCTATTTATGTAACACTTATTTTATGAAGTGGTTAATACACACAGTCTTTTACGTTTGTTTACTTACCAACAGTATCACATGGTTCGTCTTTATGTACACAGAAATCCTTCCTAGAATTGGGGGGGAAAAGAAAAATGTTATGCAAGCCAAGCTGTCAGACTGGTAACGCCTGTGTGACCTATTTACAAGTATTTTGTATGGCTCAATGAATAAATACAGAACACCATTATCTCAACAAAGAGCATGGGGAAGCAAAGGCCAGGATTACCCAGAACACTTAAACTTCAGTTTATTCTCAGAACAGATTTAGGAGTAGTCAGATGACAAAACACGTACCATATATTTAAATTGCATTGTAACTAATTTCTGTTTTTTCCCCATGTAAGTATCTTGAAATGTAACAAGTCTAAAGTTAGTCTTTCTTTAATTTGAAATGAAAATACTTTCAGTACTTAATATCAGGTCCAAAACCAGCATGGTAATCCAGCATTTAGATCAGAGATAGAGTCAGAAAGTTTTTGTGCTAAAATATCAATGATTAAAATGACTCATAGGAACACATCTTGGAGAAGCATTTCTGCTAGGGCATCCTATTCTAGTGGTGGAAGACTTACAAATTAACTCACTGGGAGAAGACTATTCTATATCCAACACAGATTTTAGTCCAGCCATAGCTCTATAAATAAGGCTGCTCAATTGCATGAAGTGGAATAAATATTTCATCTCTGTGTTAAACATCTGCTTGGAATTCATTTTAATTTCACATCTATTTTACCTGTTCTCAGAGACAGATAACAAAGTTATCAAAAGAGCAAAGGAAAAGCTGTTTTTTCTTGGAGTGTTTATAACTCACGCTAATTTTTTATTTTAAGTAAAAATAGGGCTGATGAGGTCTGCATGAACTGTGGAGTGAGGGAGGGAACCAACACGGAACAAACAACAAAAAACCCCCACGTATAGCATCTAAGCAAGATACAACCTAGTTACCTGAACTTCACTCTGACATGTAGTCAAATAAAGAAGTTTCTGTTCTTTAGCTGTACCAGAGAGTAATGGTCTCTGTTTTTAGAGGGGAACCATATGGGCTAGAGAGATTTCATTTTCATATTCTGTCTATGAAGCTACATAGATATACACATAGTTTGATACAGATAAAGATACATACATATATAAACACTCATTTTCCAGGAACAAAATGCAGGAATTGTTTGGTGCTTGGGATGAGAGAGTAGACTAGTAATACTTACCATTTTTACAAATGTAACTACTCCAAGACCTTTTTGTTTGTTTGTTTGTTTCCCACAGACTATTCCCAAAGAGTGATTCAGACCCAAAAGCAATCTCAAGAGGCTGGCAAATTTCTGACACTTGTTAAAGGCCACACAACCAGAGACATGGGGTTATATAGCTTTTGATTCTCCAGTCACCATTGCCAGATAATTACAGAGTAGAAAAGCAAAACAACAGTGCTAGAAGCAAATCTTGCGAATAAACTGATAAAGAAACTCTGGGAATCCACTTAGAAGAGCCCTGGAAATTGAGCCAAAGGTAGTGAACAAGAAACTATAATCAGATACAGAAGGAAGTTCTTTTATTTTTTCAAACCTGCAACAAATTGCATTAATGCACTGGGTTGTAACAAAATTCTTTGTTTTGTGCTATGTGACACAAGGGACTTATTGTCCTGTTAAGCAACATGACAGAACGATTAGAAATATGGGACTTGTGGTGAAGCAAGAGAACATGTGTAAAGACAATCTAAGGACATAGATTGTCTTCCACACACACTCATACAACAACCATAAATATTAACTGATGTAACAACAAGTGAAAAAAAAAGAGAGCATACCTTCAAATGTACAAGAATACCATGCCAATATCCAAGAGATTTCTGCTTATGTAATAGCTTTGTTCTCATACACTTACTGAGCTGTTTTTGTTGTGTTTTTCCTTCTTGGCTGACTCTGACTATGGTTATGCTATGCATTCAGAGTTTCATTATGGGACTTGGGGGAAACGGTACTGCTATGATTTGGCAAGAGGGAAGTACAATAAACTATTCTCAGTTCCTGATTTACATTGAAAGAATGTAATACCTCCTTTAATTTCCAAGAATATGAATGCATTACATACATTTGAGACTAGGCTTCTTAGTAAAGATTTACAGCTCTAGCTAGACCTACCAATGACTCTCACAGAAATTGTTCTGTAATTCCCACACGGTAACTTAAATATTCCATCATATTATAACGACGTTCCTGTGTGTGTATATAACATACACACACACACACACACACACACTTTATATATATATATGGAATTGGCATACTGAAACTACATAAAACAAAAGAGAGGATACAGACTCTTCCAAGTAAGAGGAGGTATAAAATAGAGCAATAAAGCACACTACAAAGTCCTCAGGAAAGCCACAGAGATTATTTGCCTTTGTTCTTTTCCTTCCTTCTCCTAGCAAAATAGGGCAAAGATACTAGCATTACCATTAATGCATATAGAAGCTTTTTTGGTGCAAGTTAGTAACCAAGTCTGACACTGAAAGCAAGAAACTGGTTAAAGCACACTGAAGTCCCCTTCAACCAGTATTCAGCACACAACTTACATTACTCTAAATGGTTACTTCGCATGCACATGGATGGGAAAACAGGTCCTTATTCAAGTGAGAGAAAAGAGAAGCTTTCATGAGATTTAGGACTGATTTCCGACCTTGAATGAGTTGGCTAACCCTAGAAAAGAATTCTGCGCAGGAATGGGTAACTAGTAATCCATTGTTTCAGAAAATTACATTTAGTTAGTGCATTTTTAATCGACTACATAAAGCATTATGAAGGGCCTTCACAGCAAACAAAGACTAACTATCCAATTTCCAAATATAAAGTATCTCATTACATTCTCTTTGTTATAATAAATCCTGATGTGTAGATGGGATGTACAACAGAAGACATCAAGAACAGCAGAGGAAGACTAAAGAAGAATCCAGACTTATTTTTCGTGAATAGTTTGCACCAATTTGTAATTTATAATAAATTTAACACTTGTTTTAGGCATACTAGTCAAAAAGACCTATTTCTTGTCCAAGCTGGTTTATAATTTTCTTCCATATTCGAGATTGGAGAAAAGAAGAAACAGAAGAGGACAGATAATGGATTTTACCAGTCTACCAAGTCTTCATTCTGGCTTTCACCCTACTTTCAATTTCTTAACTTCTCTAATGTTCATAATTTTGAAAAAAGTACTGTAGGCTTGAAACTGCAATCTAACTCCTGCTGTTGTCATTGATTCTAGGACTTACAACTTTTTAAGACATATTTGAGGTATATTGTCCAAGCAACAAGTTTTCTCAAATCATAAGGTTTTTAAAAAGAATAGTTGTAACTAATGGCCCCCCGGCAAATAACATTATCATCACATTGCAAATGCCTTCGTTTGCATCGTGCTAAGTGAATAATGACAACACTGCAGATGTTCTTGTCTCTTGTAAAATGTCTCTAATGTAATAGGACATTCTGAAATGATTCCCACATATAAGCTAAGCACATACATACTAATATATGCACTTTAAAAAAAAATTAAATTAAAATCAATTTTGGCGTTAATGAACCACAAGATAAATTACACATTTACTATTCAGTTGGGAATTTAAACAAATGGACAATGTTACTATCATAAACGCTATTTCAGAAACTGTTTAGTATTTTGAGGGTAAACCTCAAATGCACTGGTATGCACTGGACAGTGTATTTTAGCAAATCAGGAAATACTATGTTGAAATATTTTAAATAGTTAACAGATCACTTAGGCTCTGTAAAGTTGAACTGAGATTAAAAAGGCTAATACAAAATAGGCCTTCTTCTAAAGTTCATTAGAATTCTTCAGCCAAACTAAAAAATAACAGCTCAGAAGTGTGATAAGTGAACTAATAACTGAATGGAATGTGTAGCTAACATCTCAAAACAGATATAGAAATTTAGGAAGCCAAGGAAGGTGTTTTTCAGTGGAGTCCAACAGAATCTAGACTCAGCATTAGCATTAAACAATGATCTTGAAGAAAATAAGAGAGTGCTACTGGTAAAGTTTGAAAATTGAATGAGTTCTGGTAGAATACAAATAGAAGTGAAGGCAAATCAATTTTTAAAAATGACTCATCTGAGTAACTTTCATTTTAATGTAGCCAAAACTGGACCCCCAAACTTGATCACATATGGCAACAGCATGACAACAACAACAAGAGGTGAGCATCTGAAAACAGGCAGTAGGAGTGAACAGTATCCTTGGATAAAGATGCAGGAAAATATCAGACATGGCATCAGTACAACCGTTCACACACTACTGTGTCCAATTTTGGCACTTATGCTTCAAAAACAGTTTGGAAAATAGGAAAAGGTCTGGAAACAGCTAAGAGAATGATTACATGTCTGAGAAACAGGCTTAAAAACCTCTCTAAGTTAATCTAAGAGAAAGATGAGTTGTGACTTGATCACAGCCTACAAGTATTTACAGAAGGAGGAGCTTTCTAACAGCTCTCGAGCCGCAAAGGGTACAAAGAGATCCATGGTTGAAAGCTGAAGTAACAAAAATTAGAAATAAGACACAACTGTCCATTCTGAAAGTAAATAACTGTGGCAATGGTTAATCTGCCTTTTTTTTACATCTTTGTCTCATGACTGTCTAGCTTTTTTACTCACCAGAAAAAAAAAAAAAGGAAAAATATCTGACCGAATTTAATGTTAGGGACTTGCACTAGATAATCAGAGATTTAAAATTCAGTTTAGGTCCATGTAATGCTACGTAACAGATCTGTAAAAGTGAACGGAACGTATGTAGCCTGAGCACTAAAGCTCAAAAGAACAAGCTGACAGAAACAGGTAAATTCATGCAAATTTTTCTCACAGGTATTACTACAAGCATTACCACTTCACACACTCAAACACATTGAACTTAGAGAAGAAAAAACCAAAACCAAAACACATAGCATGTGATGACTTAAAATTAGTGGCATTTTTAAAATACACAAGATAATAATATGTGTCTTAAAATTAAAGTGATAAATACAGGAGATTGTGTTTTTTTTAAAAAAGACACCTTTGATTCTAAAGTATGCTCTTTTCACATTTCCTTTCTTCCTTCTGCATCTACAATCCCATTAGTAAATAATTAATAGTAAGGACATGTGAGATTCTCATGAACTCCCTTGATGTCTGCTGTTGATATCAAAAGAAAAACAGTGAACACTGTAAAACTTTGCAAAAATATCAAGAGAGTTGGCAGTATTGAAACTACAGTGATAAAAAAATACCACTATGAAGGCAAAATTAAGAATAATTTCATCTCTCACCATGCACTTGCAAGTGCTGAATTTCTGAATTTTCCATAGCTGAATTTCACTAGAAGTTTAAGGACAGCAGTAGCAGCTTAATAACTTAATTTCTATCCCTTTATATTTCAACCATTTTGAACTGCCAAACACTGCAACCTTTTTGGGTGACCTTGTAATGTTAGTTTCTGTGCAGGGGTCATTCACAGTCTTCCACCTCTGACTTTCTTGAGGAGATATTTTTGGTTCAAACTATTATCATCAGAAAGGAAGTAAAAAGCAAAGTCAGGAAAAGAACTGTACTTCTTGTGTGCTTTAGAAGGTAATAGCAACGCTTAAGAAACTCTTGTCCAAGCTTTGGGGAGAGTTCTGGAGGGTTGGAACAATTGGAAATGAAACAATATTTAGCAAATCTAAGTGCTGTTTATGCCATTGTCTACTTCTATAGAATGAGTCACTTATTTACAGTGAAAATGCCTCGCAGCAGTGTTTCAATTATACATCACCCAGAGCAAAAAGATTTCAGATACTGCAGACCAATATGAATAAACAGCTGATGTACACTGTGAATGTGGAATATCACTGTCTATCTGATGAATATTAGGAGAATTAGAGATCTGCTTTCCATCACAAACACATGTGAAAATGGCAATTCTGAGAAGGAGAATACAGAACTTGATTTTTTTATTATTATTATTTTCATATTTACATGTTTTTCTAAAAAACACTGTGACACAGACTGACCTATGCACTGGAAAAGCAGCATGATGCATAATTTTTAAGTGAAGGTAGATTCTGCCTCATTCTTGTATCCCTTTTTTTTTTTCTTTAATACACTTCGAAGCTTTCATTACCTTGTTTGCAATAGGGGCAATATAAGAACTTAAGTATCATCATAGAGCAACTGCAGATGCCGTGGGTCTTTTCCTGCCTTACTTTCAGTTACCTCATTCAGGTCAGACAACCCATGCAGATACCATTTCAGTGGCCAGCAAAATCAGGGCTTATCTCTGTGCACTTACACTCTGTAACTTAAAAGGCAAGGAGAATGTTGCTGTGCCATGGTATATTTTTTCCTCAGAGAAAAGTACTTCTTGATATGTATATCTCTAAAGTAATAGTGCTAATTTATAATTGTGAATCAGATAGTTTTATCAAGCAAGTCCTTAAAACAACTGCTGTCTTAATTCTCACATTCTCCTTATACCTAAACTCCCTGGGGATCTTTTCTAAATACACTATTCAAACTTCTTCTTTCTGTCTTCCTTTTACTTTATGACACCGTATTTTACACATGACATTAGTTCATCAGAATAAACCAATTTAAAGTGAAATGAACAAATTGGTAGCAGATTCGTACGTATCATCAAAGCCTATTTGGACAGCAGAGAAAGTTATGGGGAGAAGCCGGTTTTGCATTCCGCTTTATATAACAAATGCAGAAATAAGTCTTGAAAAGCATCTTTTTCATGAAAAGGCTATGATGTCTCTTTGACTGTTGAATAACAGTCTCTATTACATACACATTATGCTCTTTGTAGTTAGGCATTAAAAATTAGCTCTGCAGAATACTCAATACTTCATTTCTAACTCCTTTGGTTACTAGACAGAACTCGCATATGAAAGCACAGGAAAGCTTTTTCAAAGCACTCTTGCTGTTCTATTATCACGCGAGACAAAAAAGGAGGTGTGGGTAAGTTTTAGGAGGTCTGCCACAGAATGTGTTAGATAACCAAAACTTTACATTTTTACTTGAAAAATACCAAGCAGTGGGTATTCATCTGTCTAAACAAAATTATTTCTCTCAATAAAGCAGGTCTGCTGTCCAAAGCTGTTTGGAAGTTGTGACAAAGGAGCTTGTTCTGTGTTTGCAAAACAGAATGAGACTCTGAATTAACAAAACACACAAGTGGAGCCACACATGGGGTTAGCTATACCATAAACCTGATGATGTGCAGGGGGAGCCTGGATTAGCAAAACATTCCGACAGTCAGCAAACCGCACTGGTATGATTTATTAGCAGCTAAAGCAGCTCTGAGATGGGAGGCAGTATAGTCCAGAGATTCATACCACTGAAAAAATAAAAATGTCAGAAGAACAGATCTTTAATTTCTGGCTCCAGCATTGTCTATCTGACATCCAACCAATCACTTCCCTGCTCTCTACTTCAATTTCCTTAACACTCAGAGATTTACTCTAAAAAATGTATTAAAATTGACAGGTAAAAATTGTAGGCAACACAAATCAGAATATCATTATTACAAAGTACATCAGAAAAGCATGTCTTAACATATGATTAGACTTTCCAAAAGCTTTTTTACCATTTAGATATGCTGCATGAAATTCAAAAAGCTCTCTGGCCAAATGCACTGGCTGCTAAAGACATCTCCAGACCACTGCCCCTCGACTGTTTAACTAACACCTCACTTGCATCAGTTCAGAACTCTTCTGCTCTTCCTATAAAGGCTTTTTTAGGTGAGGACAGAAGAGTGAGAGGAAAGAGGTGTTACATGCTTTATTTCATAGAATCTTACTACTTGTGAGATACACCTCACAAACTGAGGAATGCAGCCCTAGAGTCACTTTCCTGGCAGTGCCTGAGATGCAGGCTTGAAGGGTTCGATGCACCCTCAAGGTGTTGCCTCTGCCGTCTCAAATAAGAGAGCCAGGGGATAGGCGAGAGGTCACTCAACAACCCATTTCTAGCAACCAAGCAGTATGCAATTGCTTAATTATCCTTGGACAGTCACAAAGTACATCTAGATGTAAAAAGGTCTATTTCCCTTCAGCTATGTTCATCAAACCCAATGCCATGTGTGATACTCGACCATCCTTTATGCCTTGGCTCAAGTTCACTCCTTCCTACTACTCACACCTTTCCTTCTCCATCTAGACTCTTCCCCCATCAACACACTCACTGCTATTAAAATCAGTCTTGGTTCTTAATTTGAAAAAATTCTTTCTGGTCTGTCATCCCAAGTACGTTTTCTGATGAGCTAATGGAAATTTCTTACAGAGAACATTATTTCTCATGTCTTCCGCGGTAGTTCAGAGGAGCCTGTTTAGCTAATGTATAAATGTGTAACACAAACTAATCTGCCCTTTCAAAGCCCCAACAATCCATCAGTCAAACACAACAAACAGAGGAGGATGGCACAGGCTAAGAAGAGATGGGTGTCGGCTTTTCTAAGAAAAGGTAAGGGATTAAACAGCAGAAGTAGCAACAAAGCTGTCACCACAGACAATTTGGACTTCAAAATTTCCTGCTTCCAGTATGTGATTAGCTCTCCAAAACAGGGAAATTTAGGGAAGCATTCTTCTGCTTCAGAATATTGAAATACCTTATAGATGTTGGAGTAATCAGAATGTAAACTAATTTTAAAAAAAAAAAAAAGCATACAGCTCCTAGTGAGATTGCCCTGAATAAATAGTATAAGGCTACACGTAAGTTTAAAGATTACACATGGTTTTAGGATAGCATGGGATGGCACAATAGTATTCTAATATATCCAATCACAGGAATTTTCTTTGGGAAGAAACTCTGAAGGTCATGCAGTCCAAGGTCCACCTCAAAAATGGGACCAGTTGAAACACGATTCTGTCCTTTTCTTTGGATAATGGCTGTATGTTGTCTGAACATCAAGATGCACCCCTCTGTGCACCACTTACAGCCTAAACCATGACAGCACCTATTTGGGAGGAAAGAAGTGAGCTGGACGCGCTATTTCCTTCTAAATGTGTGAAACACCTGATACTTAAGAGTTATGTGGAACTGCAGATCTGGGATCACACCCCTGTGGCTGCAGAGCACTGTGTACATGATGTACCTTCAGCACACAATGAAACATACTAGTTATAGATCCATTAGAGGAAAGCATAACTCAGTAATGTGCCTAGTGTCATGCTGATCCAGGTCTGAATGGTCTAAATATACTTTTGTGTTTTGAATGAAAGGTCTGTGTGTGCTGCCTCTTTTAAATGAAGGCATGTGGAGAGAGGCATCCAACCTATGGCCTTAGCTATACAGCCAAAGAAGAAACAAGAGCGTGACCTGTTTGTCATTTCACATGTTTACCATCTGGGAACTATTGCTTTCTGAACCATCTTTACACCAATTTACCACCTTCTTTGAGTTCTGGAAAGAAGCCTCAAGTTGTACTCTTCCTCATTGCAAAATTAAATCCTAACTGTGTTGCTCATCTATCAATTCCTTTGATCTATGTTCGTATTAGGCCACTGCTTATTTTTTAATGCTCATCTTTCAGTATTTTACCTTGTGATCAGTATGGCTGCATCAACTGAAGACATGTCTTCTCCCCAGCTTGTTGACATTTCTAAGTGTATATCATTCTTCTTGCCAAATTCTTCATGTTGCCATTTACAAAAGCTTTCCAGCATTTTTTCCCCATGATGTCCAATATACATATCTGTCTGGAAATAAAAACCAATTCATTTTATTAAAATTATGATTCTGAAAATAGAATTAAGAATATTTTTTGACTGAGTTAGCAAAAATATTCTCCTTTTTATGGCATAATATATTCACAGCAGAATGACTTGAACTTCAGGAGCAGAGACCATCTTCTGCTGTTAAAGATATAAGTGAAGACAGTGTACTGACAGGAGTACAGTGGATCTGTTCACCTGAACTCTTGTCTCATTTATTTGCTGATTTTTCACTATCCATAGTGAAGAAAAGATTAATGATGTGAAGAACCAGAATTTGAACATGAAATGAGACTTCTCCACCTGCTAAGAGGACACTGAATAAAGAAATAATTTCTTATTCACTGGAAAAATATAATATTTTAAAATCAGAAACATGGATAAGGGAATCCCTTTTTCTCAGGAACCAACTAAAGTATAAAGGATTTCCATAATATTTTGTAGAAAAAACAAGAAATCAAGTTGACATTGTCCTGAAATATGATATACAAACCAAAGCTTAATAGAAAGTATCAATCAAGATATCAGCCGACTCATCTTTCTTCATAAAGAAAGAAGAACAGGATTTGAGATGATGCCTGAAATGTGCAATGAAAGAATAGTGCTGTATCGTGGCACCTTCTGTTCATCTAGAGATTGCCTGACAAAGAACATCAGTTCTACTGTCCACTGGTTTAAAGGAGATGATTTTTGTATTGAGCTATACAAAGGCACAAAAAGCAGAGCACAGCAGATTTTCTTAAGAACTAGCTGATTTCCACAAGGAAGCTTTGTTTGATTGACTTCCAACTGCAAGCACAGAAAAATCTCAGTATGTGCAGCACATAGAATCATAAAATCATAGAATCATTAAGGTTGGAAAAGACCTCTAGGATCATCAAGTCCAACTGTTAACCCAACACCACCATGCCCACTAAACCATGTCCCTAAGCGCCTCATCTACACGTTTTTTAAATACTTCCAGGGATGGTGAACATACATAAAGTAGGAGAAGCTTAATCTTTACTGGGGCTGCCCAACAGTGTAAATAACTAAACAAAAAATGCACAAAAGCTAACTGAGAAAATTTGTCAGCCATTAAAGTCAGTGAATATTGCAAGCCTTCATGGAGCAACAAGCTCAGTAGCATTACCCTCTACAGGCTAAGACAAAGACAATATATACTTACTGGAGTCTCATGAAGGAGGACAAGCTTAGTCACCCGAAGATTTACTTGTACTCCAAGGCTCTTGTGCTGGAAAAGGTTAAAAACCTAAGATAAAAAACAGTAAATAAAAATACGTGCCTGTATTGCACACAACACACTGTAGACTAAAAATAACAGAACCTCAAAGTACCTCAAGAATTTCTTATATTCTGCTGTGACTGTTTTAGTTTTCCATAATATGAACAGAATATTAAGCTAATGTATTGTGTTGGTCTTCTGAAGGGAAAACAGAGCTTAGGCAGTCATTCTGGGAGCACAAAAAAGACCTTTTCCCCTCAATGGCCATGACCACTTCATAAACTGTAGCCTGTTTCTCGAAATACTTACACATGCATGTAATACTATTCACATGAAAATTTCTATTCAGTTAAATCCAGGATCGTGGCCCAAGTGGTCTGAGCCAGGACATGGCAATAAGTCTTCCTATCATTCAGAATAGTTAAAATTTTTATTTATTGTTCAGTTTATGCTCCTTCTTTAGAACAATCTTTCCTTATACATTACAGATGCCAGTTTTCACTGCTTTATGCACCATATGAGTGCGCTACAGCTCCAGATAGACCTGGGAGGGGATGTAATTGTCCAACTGCATTACCCTTTGGTTTTTTTCAGCCACTAATGATCACACAATCCTTCTCAACAACACTGTCATCTCTTTATAACAAGGATAGATCATGAGAAAACATCCAATACCCCAGCCTTTGCAACAACATCATGGGCTTTTAACCAAAAAATCATGTTGTTCAGCTCTCACTTTCTGGCTTCATTGCTAAAGATATAAGACCAGACAGTACAGACAAGTCTGCAGCACCATGGTTTTATGCTGCAAAACGTATGGAGTAAGTCTTGACAGCCTGCTGATGGTCATGTATTGACCCTCCCTTACAGGTGCTCAGTCAGAATAACTAGAAGGAGCAATGAACTCAGCCCACGGTGCATGCATTGTTGGCAAAACACCAAAATTAATTTTAAATTTCCTACCATGTTTAAGATGGTTAGAATAAATCTTCTGGCAGCATCTGTTCCATGATACGAAACCATAGCTGGATCTGCCACCACAACAGTTTCTATATTATACTCCTGAGGTAACTTGTAAGAGTATCGTTTTCCTCTTCCACTTTCTGATACTTTTTGATTCTTGGATTTTCTTTCATCTGTAACATAAAACATTGCTTGACAAACTCATCCTTCAAACTACCCCTACAGTACTTTTAGGATTTGCTACCTGTGATTATGGTATAACTCTGATTATGTGGAATGTAATAGCTATGAACGCTAATGCATGCTTATTTAGCACTGCCGATGCTAAGCTCAGGCTGAAGGCCTGTACTACATATAAATGTTAGTTCACATCAAGAAAACAGGAATCTTATCCAGCTGCTCAAATAAAGTCAGTCAGATTCTTTGCATCCTTTCACCTAACATATTTATAAAAGAGTATGTGCCTCCTACTTTGGTTTGTGGGAGAAAATGAAATTCATGTTAGGTTTGACAGAAAAATAGTTTCACTGAGATTGCAGAATTGTTATCTGCCCATCTTCACAAATGACAGAGAAAACATCTTGATGTAACTGTATCTTAGCATAAAAGACAACAAATATAGATTTGCCACAAATTCAATATTAATAAAATATATGGAAAAATTCAGCAATTTGCAAAGATGAAAGAATATTTCAGGTGAATGACAGAGAATGGTATGTAGGATATAGGTTTGTTGGAAACAAAAAAGTGAAGTTTTACTAACATGACTTCAAAGTCAGCGCTGATGTCATTATAACCAGCTAACGTAAAACAACAAACCAAACCCTGGAAACAGGCTTCTAAACCTACAGAAAGCTCCAAATCGAAAACATGTTACATTTATGGTAAGCTAGAGGTTACTGCTCTGTTAATTTTAAGTTCCCCCTCCAAAAACATGACAAAATACCCATTACTACTACAGTACATATGGAAAAAGAAAAACTAGTTACACAGAAACAGTTCGAGCCAGAAGGTGGTCAGATATGCATACAGCAGTTAGCAATGATATTTAAAATAATTTAATTTAAAACAAAATATAAAATGAAACCCCTTGTTGTAATAGCCAAATTCTGTTAGATCCCCTTGAGAGGACATAAAACTTCTGGGACTGATCTCATTGAAGTCACTGAAATCAAGTGAAATTTTTTCCAGCTTCCACAATGGAATATTGGGCTCTCTGTTTACAACAAAAGTGATGCTTGAGATGACAATTATAAACACATGTTCTGGAAACAATCAAATATTTAGAAATTTTGAGGAAATGTTTTGCAATTAATCAGTCTCATCTCTAATAGGAAAGTTCCTGCAGTTCATTTTATAATACATGACTACTCTCCAAAAAATAAGTCACTCTTCAGGAAAGTGCTAAAAATATGCCTTAAAAGTCACTGAACTCACGAATTAACTTTAAAATATAAGATACCAGTGGAAGAAGGATCCGTGATTTAATATAAATGTATGTGTAATATAGATTTAACATAAATATAAAGTAGATATATATACTTTTCAATGTAAAAAGTATACAGTATCCATGCTTAAAAAAGGTTGTCTATCTTTTTCTGTAGTCATTTGTTAAAGATTACGTATGTGAGTGATTTAGTCCATCCCGCTACATTTTAGAAGGGCTTACTGATTCCTGTACAACCAGTGACAATGTAAGACCTACTAACACTGATAAGCATACAAATTTACTAAAAGAAAAAAAGTATATATTCTCCAGAAAGAAATATTTGGAGTTTGATTGCCTAGAAGTAGAAACAACTTATAAATTCATAAGCTATCTAAAATTAATTTTAATGTCTCTCATTTTGATCCTTCAGACACTTGCTTAGCCTTATACATACAGCTAGCCTCTAGCTTTACTTGTGTTTCCTACCTGGATCTACAGCCTAGTTTATAAAACATTATGTGTGTTTTTGTCACTCTTTTGAGAATAACTTTTAATGAAACTTCAGTGTCAGGGTTTGTGCCAAAAAACCCACACCCTATAAGCTATATAACTATGACTTACCATACAAGTATCTAATGCTGCAAGAGTAGGCTATAGATCTGAGTTTAAATAGTAAACTCATTTGGGTTAAAAAAGATCGCTCATGAGCCATCTGGTCAATCCGCCTTCCTCCTAGGAGCAGTGATTGATTCCAGTGCAGTTTCCAGCAACAGAGTTTATTCATTGTTCTCTTCTTTGTAAAAAACAGCAGCTAGTGGTTGAAAACTTTAAATTTAGTATTAGCATGGCTGTTCAGAGAAGTCTGCTAACACACCTCTCTAAAAGTATTAGCTTTAGCGGTGCATTGTTATTCAGAATTGACAGTAAGCAGCCCACAATAAAATACAGCATTGTGCTAAACACTAAGGTCACTGCAGTCCCATAAACTGTTGAAACCTCTGTCTTTAGGGATTGTAGTGGATGAGAAGACTGCACAGCTCTGTAGACAAGCTGGCTACCAAGGGCATTGCCCATCATTTGCCTCAGATATCTGCCGGGTTAACAAACCAAAGGACAATCTGTTCTTGGCCAGCCAACTTTTCCAAATTGCTGGCAAAATTCCCCATCACATGAGATCTCATTTATCTGAAAATTTTAGCTCTTCCCTAAGACGTTTAAATAAATGGTATCAAGTGGTATTCAAACAACTACCATGATTACTGCCAGGCAAAACAGGCTTTAGGCAAGAACACTTGTTTCTTTACATACTCGTAAATAAATAAAAATTACAAAGAATTGCTCATTATTGAAGGTACAGCATGTAAAAGAGAATAACTCCTGCAAAAAAACTATACCTACATCAATAATGCATGTGCTAACAAGATAAAAGTCAGATTAACTGAAAAAACTGCTTCTTGGGATTAAAGATGCATAAATTCATCTTAAAAATTGAATTACATTGGCAAGATAAAAAATAAATGCTACAGGAGGGCAATAAGACTTCTATGTTTTGTGCAACTATAGAAAATACGAAGATTCCATATCAATTTATTACTTAAACTCAGCTGACTGAAAGGAAAGCGAGAAATACTCCAGTAGTCCAGCAAGAAGGCTAGAAATACTGCAGCAAGTGCATTTGATATTCAATAGGCAATTAAGAAAAAATAAC
Source organism: Fulmarus glacialis (assembly GCF_000690835.1). Taxonomy (NCBI): domain Eukaryota; kingdom Metazoa; phylum Chordata; class Aves; order Procellariiformes; family Procellariidae; genus Fulmarus; species Fulmarus glacialis. The sequence goes on along the minus strand of NW_009226868.1, from coordinate 5,523 downwards.
AAGAAGTATTAACAAACAATAAAAATCCCCCCCAAAAAACTAAAAGACCTGAAAATCCAGCTACTATAACCACCTGCATAAAGTATCTGAGCCAACATTAAAAACAGGCTATGACTACAGGACTCCTGGACACTTACAAGTCCTCAGGAACAAGGGCATTCCCTAAGTACATCCATATAAGGCCCAGACTACAGAGCAATCACCATCACTCTCCAGGCTTTCTCTCCCCAGAGAAAAGAAAATGTGTACCCTAGCCATATGGAAATTGCAGTATTCTGGCTAGGTAGGGAACATTCAGGAGCTTAGGAAGCCACGAGCTATACCTCCACTATAATTTGGATAGGGATTTAAATGTCTTAATGCAGAGTGACACTTGTTTCTGACCCAAGGAATGGAAACCAATAGCTCAAGCAGCACCAGTCTCCATCTAGTGCAATCTCATAGATCTAAACCTATGACCAAGATTGTTTATGCATATTATTTCATGATTATCACATGGAAACAGGCTGTAGAGCAAGAATCAACACAGCTCTCTCAGCTGATTGCCCTGTCTACATCCCATAAAGTCAAACTTCTGCTTTTGATCCAGTGAAACTAGCAGGCTTTTTCCTGCAAAATGGCATCACTAAGAGGAGAAGCACAATCTGCTTATCATGCACACCTCAGAACAGTATATTGTTTATCACCAGAAGTGAGAAGTAAAAGAGGAGGCTTCCAGTCTCCCAAATATCCAAGGGATTCAAAATTCAGATCTATTGTATCCTGGATAAGAGCTCACTAGTCTGTGTGAAAAGGAATGACCATTTGAGAAGACTTCCCCCTCTCCCCCCCCAAAGTGCCCCATACCCTTACAATGAGTTAGGTTCACTATACGAACAACTTCAGCCTGGAACGAGTCCTTCAGATTAGGCAGAAGGAAAAGAGCTAAGCTTTCCAATGTGGCCCTTTGCTTCTCTCACATTTTTTCTGTAACACACTTGTGAACTGGTTGCTTTGAAAGGTTTCATGGGCCATGCGCTACAGAAAGGTGTGGAGTGTGAGGTCTATGTATGTGCAATTGGCTCACATATGTAAATAAATCACACACACATTCAACAAAAGGATATACATGCATATTCTCACAAATCCAGAAAGCATCTGCTTCTGTTGGTACAATTCTCTCCTTCCCCTAATTAATAAGAAAAATCCACCCCATTCACAAAAACAAGTTCTTTGTTCTCTCCAAACAAGTTTGGCTGTGTAGCATCTTTCAATCCAGCCCACAACAGTAACGGACAACAAACAATACCTTCTTTGATTGCCTCTTCTAGTTCTGCATGAAAAGCTATTCTTTCCAATAGTGATCCTTCAACACCTCCTGCACAGACATTCATTCCTTCTAATAATTACAATTCATCACTGGCAATACATATTTGCTTGATAGGTAGCCAGTCTTTGAGATCAATTTGGCTCAAAACCAGCAGCATAAATACCTGTCCCAGAGCACCTAGTCTGACACACAAGTACTATGGAAGCAAGAGATAGGTTGTAAGATAGGTCCATGTTGCTGAGAAGTTGCCATATTGCCGAGATAATAGTTTTTCTGGGTCACACAGCTACAAGTCCACCACGGGCACCTGTGCATAACCTGGAAGTATCAGAGCACCCCATATACTCATCTGTTTTGTTTCATTTATCTACTTAGTTTAGGATTTGACTTAAATTCTTAAATATTGCTCTAAAGGCTTATTTTTGTTGCTTCAACCCACCTTTAAGGCTGTGGCCATACCATGAACGTTTTGGTTCATGCATGTCACACCAGCAAATTGCATGTCACACCAGCAAATTGCTCCTAGAATAGACAGAGCTTTTATGCATGTAACTTACTGCAGCCCCGCTTAGTAAAATAACCTGTAGCAGCAGAGTGAGGGACTGGCCTTGCTAGTACAACAGCGTCAGTTAGAAATTGCAGATATTTTACCCCCCTGCCAATTAGGTTATGCCAGCAGATGCTAATCAGTTATGCACAGCTTGAGCTATTTTGAAATTTCAGGCTGGTAGTAGAGATAATGAAACTTATTTCAAGCAAATATTTGAATCTCTGTTGACAGACTATTTGCACCAAGTCAGAGCCTTGGGCATAAGATTATTAGAACAGAATAAGCTGACTTTCCCATTTTAGACCATAAGAGAAAGTGAAAGGATGACTGGTAATGAACATGATAGAAAAATAATGTCCTTACAGAAGAGTTTGCATCTTTACTCGTTTTCATACACATCATGGTTTGCTGTTTCTCAGGTGCCCCTCTCCCCTTTCCCAGTGCACACATCATGCATACTTTTCATTTTCTCTCTTTTTCTCACTCCCAAACACATGCAGTCATGCGTGCTCTGACTCACTTATCACTAAGGAAGAACAAGCAGCCTTACTTTCTGTGAACAACTTTTGCTAATACAGAAAATTAGACAAGCAGTGGCAATGTAATACAAGGTCTAGAAGAGCAATATAGAGCCTGCTGGAGGAAATTACATGTCATTTACTTAGTCCTTCTTAATAACTATAAAAAGAGCATTGCTTTGCTAATTCATCTTTGATTTCAACCTGTGGGTGGATGCCTATTTATAAAAACAATACTTCCAAAATGGAAAAAAACCCTATTTTGTAACCATATAAAACGGACAGAGCAGTATAAATGTTCAGGAAGCACCACACAGTCACAGAAAAGTTTAGGCTGAAAGGGATCTCTGGAGGTCAGCTAGGCCTCCTGCTCCAGTCAGGGCAAGTGTTAAAGTAAGATCAGCTGTCTTAGAGCCATCTTCAGCTATGTTTTATAAACGTCTGAGGATGAAGACTCCACAGGCTCTCTAGGCAACCTCCACAGCCTCTTCCAGTGCTAAGCATTCTTGCTGAGATTTTTTTCCCTTATGCCCAATTGAAATTTCCTTGAATCCAAGTTACAACTGTTGTCTTTCATCCTGAAACAGGATACCTCTAAGGAAAATCTGGCTTCATCTTCTCTCTGCAGCCCCTTAGGCACTGAAAGACTGCTGCTGTATCTTTCCTTTACCTTTCTTTACCTGTTTGAAACAACCCAGTTCCTTCTGCCTCACCCCAAATGTCATATAATCTAGGTCCCTAGCATGTCAGTGCACCTCTGCTATTTCTTTCCACTTTGTCAGTATCTCACTAATACTAGGTTAAGAGACATGAAAAAAATGCGTATATACATGCACTCATTCTGGTTTATTTCCTAGGAGAAAAATAATTTCTCACCACAACATTAAAAAAACCCTCAGCTCATGCTGAGGTCAAAAGACTATCCTTTGAAGAGGAGGAGCTGATGATGAAGCAGGAACAACAGAATGTCATTTTTCACAAAAGCCATTTTTCCCCTCTCCGTTGAAAACTATTAAGTCATCACTATGTGCCAAATTTTTGTTGAAACCCTTCTACTTCAAAAACTTCTTCTACCTGCCATTGAGGAAGATGCATTAGGATTGTTTCATACAGTTCTTCTAATTGTCAATCATAGAACAAGAACGCTGTTATAAAAATAATTTCAAGTCAGTAATTAAGCAACTACGAAGACAGAGAGGGACAAGAAATAGGTTGTAATTATTAAGCTGAAGTAAAAAAATGACCCGAAGATTTCTACTTTCAAATATAATGGGACATTAAGAAGCAGTGTCTATTCCTGAATGGACACTATTCCTCTATTCCTCCCTCTTCCGACAAGTGAAATGGCAGCCTCAGCATGCCACCTCAAAGTCCACCATAAGTTACTGCTACAAGAGTAATCAGATATGCTTTTGTTGGGGGTTGTTTTTAACTACTATCTACATATCTTAAAAATGTATCTTCTACATTAGATCTTTTCAGTGCGATTTGTATATTACCTGTAACAACACCACAGTACTGATTCTGAGAAGCTGGCTTTTCAGTAATTTTCTCCTCTATGGACCTTTTTCGTCTGTACACCCTGTGTGCATGACCTGTCACAGCCAAAGTGCGATTGAGTGGCTCAATAAATATGAAGTCCTCATTAATCTGTATAAACCCCATCTGCAAAGGAAAACAAAAGGAACACATAAGATAAGAATTTAAGAAAGTATGAAATTGTGCACAGTCCTGCAGAAGAAAAAAAGCCACAAAACCCCACTTAAGAAAACCCTTTGTTTTAGTAACTTTACCAGCAAGGTGACTACCTTTAGATTTTACAAGCCTTTCCATTTAAGTGAACTAGCATAAATTTCATTTATTTCAACTAAATCTGTGTGGGTGGGTGGCTACATGCCAGTAGCAGATGCACGGTAAAAGATCTGGAATGTTAAAAGTTTGCTTTGGGAGACCCATGGGGACATTTAAATATGTACAGCATGTACAGAAAAGTCTATACACTAGTTTTATTACTCAGTGTATTGTCACATTTTTAGATAACCATATTTAATGAAATAAGAGGAGTAATTTAGGGCATAAGAATATATCCTGAACAACTATGAAGCTGGAAAAGATATCTTGTGACACTCCTTTTACACTTTTTCAAATTCAAAAAAAAAAAAAAAGTGTAAAAAAAGGCAGCAATCCCTCCTTGGTTGTCAGCAGCTAAAACAGAAAAACATTCTAATACAGCCGTTTAGTTGGTTAGCTTCCCCCCCGCCCCAACATATTTATACACACAAACACACATAAAAAGCTAACACACCAGATGCATATCTAATATTACAAGAGTGTGGCCAAAGTTAAAAAAAAATAGTATAAAATGTATTTATATAAGTACCATACAAATCTAACTCAGCTCAAATTGTTAAGCTGCCAACACACGCAAGTCCCTATCAAGAGGAAAGCTGGAGACAGTAAGGTTTTGTGGTTTTTTTTCCTCCTAGAAAATGTCATCAGCAAGACTGACAGTTAACTTTCCCATTTTCTAAACTTAAAAACCTATTAAACAGTTTTGCTACAGAAAGAAAACAATGTGGTACATCTGACTAAAAGAAGCAAAGAGCTCTTCTCTGTGTTTCCATGTAATATGAATGGAGAGAAACAGAAAAGAATTTTGTTTCTTCTGGAATTATGTAGATGCCATTATCACATTGGATATCCTGCCTGACATATGGATAAATCATCAAAAAGAAATTCTGATCCGAGCAAGAAAACAAAATTAAATTTTATAGGTGGTACAAAATACAATTTCCTTCAAACACAAGTGGGCATTACTTTAAGAAGAAAAAACCCAACACAATCTCTCTGCACAATCACGTTAAATAAATGTGAATACATATATTTAATTTTTCAATCAGCTGCACTAGCAACAGAATGCTGACCAGATGTTGAAAGGTCATCATTAACAATGCACAGAAACATAGGAGTAGCTAGGTTTGTTTGGCTGTTGCATTTCCTTTTTGCACTTTTTAGGTCAGTTTATCTTCATCATGAGCTTTAAATGTTACTTTTAGAAGATTAGCTACTTCTGCATTGCTAGGTACTTTCCGTACACCTAGCAGACGCCACTTCTATATAATGATAGGGAGTAATATCATAAGTTT
>NW_009226867.1:0-685 GCF_000690835.1 Fulmarus glacialis | reverse complement strand
ATATATATATATTTATACGGATAATGTAGGCTAATTGGGGAGGCAGAGCAACTCCGAAGTCCAGCGCGCTCCCCTTTCACCGTACAGCGTGCAGGACCCAGCCAGAAGAACATCGTAGTGTCAAACCAAGTTCAAGAGATCCAGTTGCAAGATCAGCTGCCTGTTTCAGTGGTTCAAGAAATGTCAAGTTTCACTTGGAAAGGTTGCTGTTAAACCCGGCTCTGATGTGGTTCTAGCCCCAGAGGGTGAAGCCGGGGTTTATACAGCGTTAAGTGGCCCTCAATAAGACCACAGGGCTGGCAGGGAGTGAAGTGCAAAGCGCTGGGCGAAAAGGCGGCCGGTGGGGCCAGGAAAGTGCAGCCGGGAAGGTTCCACTCGGCCGGGAGGGAAATGGAAGGGAAAAACCGGGAGCAAAAATTGCGGGACAAGATCTTTCCACCTGTTGTAGTCATTAGGTTCTTTTCCGCGAACTGATTTTTTATTCTAGTTAACCGTATCCAGACAGGGCTGTGAAGGCCAGAGAGGAACCAAATGCTAGCTATTAATCTTGGAAAGAAGGGTTATTTAGGGTGTGGGAGGGATACAAGTTGTTGGTTGATTTTCTTTTTTTTTTTTAATTTATACCCCTACTAAATTTGCATATCAGCAGTTCCAGTGGATGCTGGGTGCCCCACGCTCCCGTGGA
>NW_009226866.1:6882-8841 GCF_000690835.1 Fulmarus glacialis | reverse complement strand
CCCGCCTCTGCGGCACCTCCCTGCCCCGGCAGTGCAGGACGGGGCAGCACCGGGCAGCAGGAGGGCACGGGGGCAGTGGGAGCACTGGGCCTGTGGTCCGAGCTGGGGCGCATTGGCCATGCTCCTTGGGCACAGGTCCCCTGTTACAGTTACAGAAACGATGCTCCAAGATCACCCATCATGGCCAAGCTTCGAAACCGAGCCTCCCATCCAAAGTGAAATGCCCACATAGCGGTACCCGCAGGCAGCATCCATCCTCCCTACCTCCCCACCCTGCATTGCACACGCATCCACCAGCACAGGCCAACCAGCTCTGAACTTTGTCGGTATCAGAAAATGTCTCTCTCCTTGAAGACATTTGAGAACCGTCCCCTTGGCCAGGAGCGAAAACACTTGTCAGATATTGCCATGGGAATAGAAAAGTTACTCAGATTTTTGGCCACTTGACTCAGATTTCGGTGAACAATATAGTTGTGATGGACCCGCCATGACTTTTGCTTTGAAGGCTATGAAAAAACATACTTTAAAATTACCAGATGCCCTTTGACGTACTGTATTGCTAACATCTGGCTGTCGGTCAGGTAACAGAACCATCACCCTTAGAGCCGAGGGACACACCAGAGTTAGATCTGGCATGACCCTCTGGCTCCCGTACCCGCTTTCGGAAAGGCTTTGCTCAGTGCATCAGCCTCCAGACTTAAAAGACAGGTTACTGAGGAGCGCAATCGCAGCGGTGCCTCACTGGCCCCCTCAGGACAGCGGCACCAATCGGAAAAAAAATCAGACATATTTCACACTCTTGAACTATTGCATCTAATCTCCCTCTACTTCTCCCTGCTCCCCAAAGACCACTAGTGCACTGAGGCTGCAGGAGAGCAGATGAGGCGAAGGGGGTGGAGGGATGTCAGCTTGCTGCTATATCCTCAGGGAAAACCCTACTTGCACTTTTTGGGTACCATCTGTCCGCTTGCCCACATGATTCATCTCGGCTCAAGTCACATCCCCAATGCCTCCACAGATTTATAAGCATCGGAACTGAAATTTCACAGAGTGAACATAAGGGCTGCTGCATATATTGCAAATTTTGTCAGGGCCATAGAAAGTATGTTACTTCCTGAAGAAATACATCAAAAAAATGTATAAATTCTGCTTCATAAAGCCTCCCAAATTCTTAATATAAGTATAGCATTATGGCAAGTTAGAGCTAAGGAGATAACTACATATTGGGTTACCATTTTACACCAAATCTTCTGTCCTTATTGGACCACTAGAATAATACCTCATAATAATAATCAATAAACAATTTGAAGCAATTTGGGAAAATGATCATTCACCTTTTCTTGAAATAGCAAAAGTTCATTCTGACATCTTCATCAATACTGTACAAAACATTATCTGGCAGAAGAAGGAAAGGCCAGCACGCATCATTCTCCAGTGCTCACGCATCCCGGCTTTATTCTCTCAGGCATAATAATTAGCACTTTCCCATTTTGCTTGTATTATTAGTGAGAAATTGAACTACTCAAACCACAGTTTTCTTATCAGCATTGAATCACGAGGAATTGAGAGTTAGGATCTCGGGGAAATACTGTACTTGATACGCAGAGAATATTGATCAGAAGCTCCATGACCGACAGTCTGCTCTTGTGCAGGAGACACCGGTGATACAAAGCCTTGTGGGTGGCTGTTACACACAATAGCAGGTATTTCTAAACCATGCTTTAACAATGACTGCATTTTAAGATACAACTGTAAATATTTAAAATCAGATGAATCAACGAATATATACATTGTTTGGGGGGTCATTTGGGGGTTTTATGACCAAAATAGAATTCTGAAATTTCTTAAAGCTGTACAGAAGAGAAACAGTTCATCTTCTTTTACTATTGAAATGTTTTACAATCCTGTAACTAAATAAGGAAGGCTGTTTCTTATAGCCTGTAAAGGAAAGTATAACAC
>NW_009226866.1:0-6851 GCF_000690835.1 Fulmarus glacialis | reverse complement strand
GGAATGCTAGAATTCCTCCCCAAACCTTACTCCTCATGTAATGAAGCAGTAAGACTCTACAGAACAACGGCAACAGAATTACTCAGAAGAGGCATATGCATAAGTTTTCTAAAACGTATCTCCTGATTTAAAAGAAACATTTTAGTATCAAGATTTATTAGTCTCAAAAGAGGTCCTCCATATAGAACAACAAAAAGACTTGCTTGGAAAAGATTATGACTTTCAGCATTTCAAGTAACCAGGCGGTCAAGATTAATTTCTGGTTTGTAACATATACTTGGAAGCTGAATAAGCAGGAGAAATAATTGAAACAAGCCGTTCTGATTTAATGGTTTAACTTGATCATTTATTATTTATTGCGCTTATCCTGGGCCTGATGCACCCCTCCTGTAATTGCATCAAGACACGCTGTTCTAACATGGTTACAGCTGGCGATGCTGCATGTGGACAGTCAGATTTTCCTCGCACATTTGTAACCAAACATACGTATTCATTCAGTTATCACTCTGAGTCATGATGGTGCTTTGGAGAACTTGGGAATGGGGATGATACTGTTTTGCTAGAGCTGCAAAGCTGGGCAGATTCGATTCATAGGCAGCAGAAATCCAGATCACGTTATCCAAGCGCTCTGTAGATACTTCTTCCACCAGCACACCAGCAGCAGCGTGATCTGGCATTCAAGACTAATAGAACTGTGCACTGTGAGAAGGGTGGCACAACACTGAACTGAATTATTCAAAATAATCCAGGTTTCGAAAGAGAAAATTATCCTCCAATTCTATTAAATGTGCTACCATCTCTTACGGATCAGGTGTGACCTATAAGCTTTTCAGTACTCTGGATTTCCTCTGCGTTGCAGGAGTTTCAATATGTGGGATGAGATCATACGTGTGTGGTATCAGTTAACATTTTCTGTCTTCTTTTCCAATAGAAAAAAACAAATTTCCAAATCAATATTCACTTCAGTTTCACACTCCTGAGTTCTTGTATCAAGCCAGTATTTAACCTGTCTGCCAAGTAATATTTAAGACCAGGATATAAGAAAGTGTTTTTTTTTTTTTACAACAATTTTGATTTATTTTTGCCTACTCCACATGAAAGCAAACTATAGTTTCTACTTTAACATGAACACTTGTTACTTCTTAGAGTATTTGAAGATACTTTTAAAAGGTTTGAAAATCTTAAACAACACTAAAATCTTAATCCAGACGTTGGTTTTGTACGTTCAGATCCTACAACTCTAGCTGTAACAATTTTGGCTTAACATGACACTTAACTGTTTTCACTTGAATCAATAAAAATCATGAACGCAGTTTGTCTGAAGACAGAAAAATTGCAGGATGTGGAGACAGCAGACCTCTCGGTATTCAGCTGTCGTGCTGAGACTCAAAGCTGCAGGTTAATTAATTGCACTCACACGGTGGCAGGACAGCACTTCGGCCATTTCAGTAGCTCTTCGGAAGACTACAGTGAAACAGGCAGCAGCAGCAGCAGCAAAAAAAGAAGGGGTGTAATTTCTTTTTCCCCAACTTTGTTGCTTGTCTAGAATCCAGCCTTGCAAATACCTCCCACTTTCCCAAAAGAATTGCTGAGAGCTGGAAAGTGCTAAATAAAGCAGTGTCTACAGGATCAGAACTTTTGGCGGGACTCTGGTGCAAAAAACTTCTTTCACAAGAATAATAAAACCCAGGAGATTATGTGAAGGCTAAGTACGGGTGGAAACAGTATGAATATTTTGGGGCTCACTCAGAAATCTAGCCTATGAAAGATGATCATACAAACATCCAGCGAGTAGATGAAGCAGAAGTTATTACCAATTTGCTTTAAGCTGGTATTTGGAAGATTTGCTGACAGTTCCGGGTCCCTTTTTTGGAATAAAATTACTTTAGCATATATGTTAGGCAACCACTTTCCTAAATTTTAGCCGTGCGAGCTGTGACGCCTTCCTCCTAATAAGTAAGGGACAAATGCGCTTACAGCTGTGCTTCAGACAAAGACCTTGTTTAAGTGCTTCTCGGGATCAGGGCCAGAATACCCCACACCTCACTGCATCAAGCTGGTGCACAAGCTGTACTGTTCATGCTTTATTTCTGCCGGCTGCATTGCTTGCAGCGATTACCTATCCTCCCACCCGCGTGGAACTGTATGTGTTTCAAAGCCTCAGAGGCTCTCATAAAAACAAATTATAAATGATATTATTACATCTGTGCGGAGCCTTTCTTCGCAAATAATGTTACAAGCTGAAATACTGTATCCATCATGTTGTGCATACATGTGTAAATGCGTATATTGGAGGCACTGGAGAGCAGGACTTGCAGCTAACCAGCAAAGGCACATTACAGTTTACAGTAAAGGCTACCATGAAAAGAGAAGATCAATTTTTTATTTATTTTTATTAGGCCATAAAACGTGGTTGCTGGAAGCTTGCTGTCAAGATGCTGAGATTCTGATAGAGTTTGTTTTTTTCTTCAGTCCTCAAATGTGATTTTCCCTCATGGCTCAGTTCGGTAAGATAATCCAATTCAAGCATTTCAGCCTACAGAGCATTCATCTCAAATGAAGAAACACTTCTATGTGGGCACAATAGATCATTAGGCTCTTCTTTCTGACAATTCCTGCTTTAGCCTAAGTGCCTGTGATTTATTCACTCAGTTATTCACTCTGCAGTGTAAAACACTCACTCCTTTTCTTTCTGGTTTCAAACAGCCAGAGTATTTCTATTACTTGATTACAATTGTAAGTCTGCCTTTCACCGTACAGAAATGTAGTAATTGCTCAACTTCTATTTCATTAACCTATTATATTGACCTTATTTTCCATGTAGCCCACTTCAGATTTCCAGTGCTATAATTTTATGCCTCCTTAATTTGTGCATGAAATGCTTTACCCTTCCTAGCGCACGTGCACGCACAAAATTTGCAAAGTAGACTTTGTGCAAAAAGATGGCATGAATCAAAGGAGATTCCAGCCCCCCCCCACGACTTAGCTCCCCTGGAATCACATCCAGTTCCTCCTGAAGTTCACCATCAACTTCTCTGTGTACTAATCTTGAACAGGACCAGCATCAGAAGGAAAAAACCACTGTACCTGCCTCCCCAGCAATAAAGGTATAATTAGCACTTTTGGAAATGTTTCTGACAGAACATGTATTAGTGCAAGAAAACCTAATGCAAATGATTGACAATACTGTTGAATGTTCTGGTTTAGTGTCAAAAATGTGACTCCTTTGAAAATACTATTTCATCAAAGCTGTTATAAAAAGCCTTCTGCAAAAAAGCTATTGCTGTGATTTGCTAAGCAACAAGACTGCAACTCCTCACCAGCCCAAATACTCAGTCACTCACTTCTGTCAAGAGGAGTGATGCCAAAGGGCGCATTGCCACCAGCCTGACAGATTAAGGCACGTGACGGTTCAGTGGGAGAGCCGGGACAGGAATTTTTCCCACTCTAGCCCCAAGCACAAATTTCAGCATATGCCCAAGTTGACATTTTTGTAATTGATGGAGCGTAACATAGTTTAGAAGGCTCCTACAGACAATACAAACCCTTCCAAGGATAGTAACCGAAGAGTTTCATGAAAAATTGTTTCATTTTGAAATGAAAATGACTGCCATGTTTCACAAAACTAGTTTTCATTTTGACCGCTCTATTGAGCAACCACTCACAGTAAAAATTCCACTGTCTATATAGCTTGCAAGATTAGTACATTTTAACCTATATGATTTGTTGAGTAATACGTCTATCTCCAGATTTCAATTCTCTTTCTCAAAGGGTTGGCAATATAAACATTTTTGAAGAGTATCAAAGTGATTTTAAGTATTACCATTCTCTTGCAAAGCCTGCAAATGAAAACATAAAAAAACCATGCTAGTGAATGAGAACCAAGTAAAATGGATTAATTTATCATTACCAAGATAAGCAAAATGCTGACTAAATAACACTGTGAAAGCTAAGCGACTCAAGGAAGCCCTTTTCCGATCAGTATCTGAACTGCTTAATTATACTCAGGTGCAGAATGCCCCATTTAAGTGCGAAATTCAACCCCATCACCTCTTCTGTAGAAGCTATCAGAATTTAAGCTGAAAAATGCTTCAGTTCAACTGCTTGCCCACTATGATGGAACTGAATACAAATACTAATGTTCCAGTTTTCTCACTTGGAGGACAAATACCAGCGATTCCAAATGGAGCTGAAAGTAAGCAATTAGGCTATGAGTTTACGCTACTTTAAAACCAATGCAAATAAGAAGAAACTATCCTGAAATTCTTGTGAATCAAAGATGTAAAAACAAAGGTCGGGTCTTCAGAGTTCATTTCTTCTAACGAAAGTAGATGGTCTCACTCAACTTTTAAGGTAAGTGCTAGTTTATTCATGATAGTGATTGCCAACATTACGCTTATCCGCTTATCCAGCGAGTTGTACTTTTTCCCCCAAAAGAAAACCAGAGGAAAAGGTGGAAATAAATAGTAAGGTAAGTTGGATTTAACGTGGGTTACTGCAACAGAGGTGGAGACTATTAATTGAAGAGAACTGCTTATATCAATGTCCCTAGCATTGTAATCAAGCAAGATACAACTTCTGAGAAAGACCTCCCTGGGTGCAAATTTAGCCTTACCGTGCCTGTATGGTCTTTGCCTGCTATTCAATAAACATTTGGGTTTTCAATGCAAAAAAAGATGGTAATGTTTTCTGTGCGCATGACGTCTTACTGTAAGCTAACAAAATGGCATAGTAAGGCACTACGTCCCACCACCTTTCATATGAAATGTTCCACAAAGACATTTTCTCCTGCTTGTAATCTATCAGCTTTCCAAACCACATCAGCATTCTGCAATTCAAACGGGGATCGTTCCATGTTGCATATCATCTAACCAACAATCTGGCTGCCTGCCAGATCAGGTGTCTAATGAAACCTATGCAACCTCACTGATTTTGTGGGTTTATTGGATCGCCCTTTAATCTGAATTCAGAAACAAACAGCAGCAAGGAAATAATCTCGTTCATTTCTACTCAGGCACTTGAGCTGTGCGTGCCAGATAAAATACTTAATACTGCTCCTCCCACTAACATCAGTACCTTTGAATACACACAGGACTCCAGAATCTGAGGAATGAGGTATCTCATTTAAATAAAGCACAACAACTTTGCAGCATTGAATTAACAGCTTAAGTTCCCCATGGGAGCCTTTAACCTCCCCAGTATCTGCTGAAAAGCAGGACTGTGTTTACCAAGCAAATTCTGTTCATTGAGATGCAAAAAGATTTCAGATCTCTTTTTATGTTATAAAATGACAGAAATATTTCACAATCATGCTTCCCGCAAATACTATGTCTTACAACATGGGTGAAAATGGGCTCCTAATAAGTATATGGACAACTACAAAATGACAGCACACAAAAGATGTAAAAAAAAAAAATTCAAAGTGGTAATTTATGGCTTTAGCTTGGGTTTACTTGAATATGCAAACAATTGTAATAGTTCTTCAATGCAACTGAAGTGTCTGAAATTTGTAGTGACTTTCTGTGAAAGCAACAGAAAGACTTCAGTACAACAAACAAAATGTATCAGTGTGATAGGACAGGATTTACCGTAACAGACTGGGCAAAAAGTTTAAATTAGACATTCAAAATGCAAAGCTTATGGTTACATCCCACTCCTTTCAGAAGTCTGCCTTTTTTGTTATTTAATTTAGATATTTGCCAAAATATTTCCACAAGTGTTTCCCAAGCTTTATTTTACATGTTGTCTCTGTCTGCTAATAATAAATGAAACAACTCAAAATATTCTTGTTTTCTGTGATTTAGAAACACTGTTTAACAGTTTACCCAACTGCACATAACTCAGAAATTAGCTCTGTGATTAAAATTAGCACCTAGAAAATAATTTCCTTCTTGTAAAATCTTAAGTGATTGCAAGTCATTAGTACCTAACCTTTACTTTTCATGTAAAAAGCTGCACCAACCAAAGCACAGCAGGACTTAGGGCTACTAATAGGGAGCAGACCCGGTCCCAATGGAAGCATTTTTTCCTCAGTGATTGCAAAGCAGCGAGAATTTAACCCCAAGCCTTCACTAATGAATATTATAACTGAATTTAAACAATAAAAAAAGCAAAACCAGGCAAAATTTCTACCTAAAGACTGCCAGCTAAACTCCAAGGAAAATACGCAATCAATCATATAGCTGTGATAAGAGAGAACCTTACGCCAAACGTTATCATATTCGTTAAAGTTGCAAATGTTACATCATTTTGTTTCTTATTGTTACTTCACATGTAGTGCCATTTGGGAAAACTATTTGCTTATTTTTGCCCCTAGAGAAAGAGGGTCTTTTTGTAATCTCATCAATATTCTTTTACACTGAATATTTGTCAGGATATTCGTGTATCCTAATCTGAAAATATAAAACCAGCACGGCAAAATCTGACACCACTTGTCCTCACTTGCACAAACTTGAAGTTTCTGAAATGTGACTCACTTTTTAGTTTGCACTAGAACTTCAGTGTGTTAACGAGGTTTAAAAAGACAGTATAACTAAGATATTTCAACAATTTTCTGTGAGAAAAGTCAGAGTGTCTGCGGCTTAACATCGGTGGGAAGACAGAGTAATCGATTTTCTCGTTTCAACTCAAACTAAGCATAAAAGCCACTTGTAAAGGCCTTAAGTTTTTACTTACGGGTAACACTTCAGAACAACATGAAAGGACGTTCTTCTGACAAATTTGACGCTTTTGCTGCATTTTTGTCATCAGCACTAACTGCCTTGCTCGCGCTACCAGCTTGGCTGTTCTCTAGGGGCTGCAGGAGCATGCACACCTTCAAGACTGGACACTACAACAGCGTTAACCACTCG